>NC_047663.1:61480266-61775266 GCF_011762505.2 Arvicanthis niloticus | reverse complement strand
CTTTAGGTCTTTTTGTGCTCAATTGGAGTAGCTGAAGGGTTAAAAATGACTTCTAGCAGCACTTGCAAGGGATGGCTGCTTCCTTTGTGTCTTTTGTTTCTATGGATGGTTCTGCATTGTCAGATGATTTTGCCCTGTGCAGCTGACCTTTCAGGTTCCTGATGGCAGGTTCCTATTTGGATCAGATCAGCCCTTTTTAGGAGCTGTTCACCACTCTGTGCTCCATAGGGCCAGCTTAGCCTGGGGCATTTGCTCTCTTGCTCATCTGGCCTACCCCAACTTCTTCTACAAATCATAGATCAGGGATACAAATTATAGCTCTTGGGACCTTTGTCCCTAGAGTCCCTTGAAAACACAGCCCCTGCAGAGGCCTGACTTCTTCTGCTGGGTGGGAAAGAGAATGTGGTTTACTCAGATGCTTGCAGTGTAGCAGGCAGTACCAGACTTGGGTCTTGTTAAATGATTGTTTTGATGCAGTCTTGATTTGTAGTTAAGCCTGAGGAATGATTTTGTGTGTGTGTCTGTGTCTGTGTGTGTGTGTGTGGAGAGAGAGAGAGAGAGAGAGAGAGAGAGAGAGAGAGAGAAAGAGAGACAGACAGACAGACAGACAGACATTGTGCAGTTATTTGCATGCTGTGGCATATATGTGGAGGGCAAAAGACAAACTATTTTGGGACTTGGATATGCTCTTCCACTATGGATTCAGGGGATTGGACACCAGTTGTCAGGTTTACAGGTTTTTTTATTTTAATTTTTGAAATTATAATTACAGTATGTCTCCTTTCCCTTTCCTCACTCAGTGCCCCCATATACTCTTGCTTTCTTCAATTTTACGGCCTCTTTTGTTATTATGTGCATATATATTTGCATATTTATTTCTAAATATAACCTGCTTAGTCTTTATATTACTTATATATATGTTCTTGGGGCTGACCATTTGGTAAGACTGTTTCTCTCATTCTTAGCATCCAGTTGCCTGTGGTTCTTTTGTGTAGGGTTGAGGCTTTATGGGCTTTTCCCCATCCACTTTGGCATGTGTATTGTTAGTCCTTGTTCGTGTTATGCTTACGCAGCCATGCTGTTGAGACTTTATGGGTGTAGCTTTTGATATTACTGAGAGACAGCATCTCACAAACTCCCTGATCCTCTTGCTCTTAGAATCTTTCCACCTCTTCCATAGTCCCTGAGCTTTACTTAGGTACAAGAGTGTTTTATAGATGTATCCATTGGAATGGGCTCAACAACTCTGCACTTTGATTGCACTTTTCTGCAGTGGTCTCCATCTGGCACAAGGAGGCATAGGGTGAGAGCTCTACATGTTTGTGGGTATCAGGACAAATGTTTTAAGTTGTAGTTAGGTATTATGGTGCTTTTGAAAAGGAGTGCTTGTAGGTTCTCCTCTAGTATGCATGACTTCACTAGCTCTGGATAGTTAGCTGAGTTTCTAGCACCAGGCATAGTTTCCTTCCTGTTGACCAGGTCTTAAGTCCACTTAGAGAGAAGGTACATTTACCACTACTGCACAGGGTTGTGGTGTATTCTGGTAGTTGATGTGGTTCATAGACATCATAGCTGAGTAAGACTGTTGGTTGCCTCCCTTCTCCAGAAGCATTCAGAGCACCTTCTAGTATCGTGCAAGAGGGCTTCTTGTGTCTGGTATTGAGGGTTTTTGTTTTTGTTTTTAACTTATTAGGAGGGTCTTTGGAGGGAATACAGTCAGCAAAGGTGAGAAAAGTTCATTAAAATTATATATTTATACATAGAATGCTGGTTATTATAGGGTTTTTTGAGGTAAATAGTTTGATTCCTTATGACTTTTTTGGACATCTTTGTTATTTTACCCACCTTCTTCTGTATTTACCTCTCTTCCCTCTCCCTAAAGAGTCTCCCTCTTCTCCTGTCAGATCACTTGTATTCTGGTATTCCCTATTCTCCCTCCTTCTATATTTATCTCCCTCTGCCTCCCTAAAACACCCCCTCTTGCCATTTCTCAGATCAGATTACTTGAACCCTGCTATTTCCCTCTCTTTTGTTTTCAAACTTTCTTGGCAATAGTCTCTTTTTACTTTCCCAGTATCTGCAGTTATTGTAGACTATGTACTCACATGTAAAGATTTGGAGTTGTGAACCCCCATGAGATAAAACATAAAGTGTGTGTCTTTCTGGGCCTGGAATATTTTACTCAATATGATATTTTCTAGTTCCATTCATTTACCTGTAAAGTTCAAGTTTTTATTTTTCTTTACAACTGAATGACATTTCTTTGTGCATGTAGCACATTTTCATTATCCATTTGCCAGGTGAAGGACTTTTCTTATGTTTCCATTCGTAACTGTTGTACATAGAGCAACAGCGAATATTCTATGCAGTAGGATGTTGAGCCCTTCGGGCATATATGCCATTAAGTGGTATCGAAGGGTTATATGGTAGATCTACTATTAGCTTTTTGGGAACTCTTCACACTGTTTTTTATAGTGATTGCACTAGTTTGCAATCCTACCAAACAGCGAGTGAATGAGGGTTCCCTTTCCCCCATGTCTCTTCCAGCATTTGTTATTGGTTGTTCCATTGATTGTTATCATTCTGACTAGATTAAGGTAAAATCTCAAAGTCTTGATTTGCATTTTCGTAATTACTAGGGAACCATTTTTTTTTTTCTTTATTTGAGAACTCTCTGTTAAGGTTAAGCCCATTTTTCTAATGTGTCATTTGTGGGGCTTTTTGTTTGTTCATTTTTTTTGACTCTCTGTTTTTTGAGTCTTTATATAGTCTGAATATTAATTCTCTGTCAGATGTATAGCTGTTAAAGATTCTCTCTCATTTTGTTGGCTTCCTCTTTACCCTGTCAATTGTTTTAGCTGTGTAGAAGCTTTTTAGTCTTATGAAATACCACTTGTCAGTTGATGGCCTTAATTCTTGAATTAATGGAGTGTTAGTCAGAAAGTCTTTTCCTACACCTATATCGTAAGGGCAATGCCTATGCTTCCTTCTAGCTATTTTGGCATCTTTCACATCAAGCTCTTTAATCCATGTGGAGTTAGTTTTTGCGTAAAGTGATAGATAGATATAGGTCTAATTTCATTCTTCTACATGTCAACATTCAGTATGATTTATTGAAGATGTTTTCTTCTATCCAGCATGTTTTTGGTGTCTTTCTCAAATATTATGTGGCTGAAGTTACATGTATTTATGTTTGGCTCTTTGATTTTTTGTTTCATTGGTCTGTGTGTCTGTTTTGTGTCAATACCACACTATTTTAACACTGTGGTTTGTAATATTTTTAAAATTTGGAATAGCAATCCCTCCTACATTGTTCTTTTTGCTGAGGATTATTTGGACTGTCTGGGTCTTTGTGGTTCCATATGGATTTTAGGATAGTTTCTTTCTATTTCTGTGAAGAATGAGATGGGGATTTTTTTTTTATTGAGTATTTTATTTATTTACAATACAGATGTCATCCCCTTTCCCCATTTCCCCTCCCTAGAACCCCCTATTCCATCCTCTCTCCTCCTTTATGCTTTTATACCATTTTGATTACTTGCATGTTTTAAGGTCAGTTCTAGGTTCAGGGTCTAGCAAGATAATAGATGCAGTAGTCAAGGAACAAGCAATACAATAAACACAAATAGTCAAAGAAAAAGCAAGGCATTAAACACAATTATGTGAACACTCCCGTGATCACTGTTTCTAAGGGCTTATCAGGATGACCAAAGTATCTGAGCCTGCTTCCCTATCCTAGCCCAAGGTCATTTTCATGTCTGAAGCCTACTTCCTTGTTCTAGCCTAAAATTTAGATTCCTGTCTGAGATTACTTCTTTGTTCAAGTCTAAGATTTAGACTCCTACCTGAAGTTACTTCTTTGTTCTAGCCTAATGTAAGATTCCTGCCTGAAGCCTACTTCCTTGTCCTTGGCCAATGTCATATTCCTGCCAAGCAGCCCATTTTCTTGTCCTTGGCCCATGTCAGCTTCTTTCCAAGCAGCCCCAAAGGCTCTCCGCCTCTCCCCCTTTTTTTATTTCATTGACAAGACTGAGCCCGTCTTAGGTCATTCTGACAAGAATGCCTTCCTTACCCATCATGGAATATGCGTTATCAAAAGCAATGCACCGGGCAGTGGTGGCGCATTTTAATTTAATCCCAGCACTTGGGAGGCAGAGGCAGGCAGATTTCTGAGTTAGAGGCCAGCCTGGTCTACAGAGTGAGTTCCAGGACAGCCAAGGCTACTCAGAGGAACCCTATCTCGAAAACCAAAATAATAATAATAATAATAATAATAATAATAATAATAATAATAATAATAATAATAATAAAAGCAATACATTTCTCTTAGGTTGGCAAGGCTCTGTTCAGAATCTTACCTGTCCTTGTCTTGCCTTTCTGTTAATTTAATACTCTGTCTGGGGGTAGATGGGGATTTAAAAAAAAAAAAGATTTATTTATTTATTTTATGTATGTGAGTACACTGTAGCTGTCTTCAGACATACAAGAAGAGGCCATTACAGATGGTTGTGAGCCATCATGTGGTTGCTGGGAATTGAACTCAGGACCTCTGGAAGAGCAGTCAGTGCTCTTAACCACTGAGCTATCTCTCTACCCCGGATGGGGATTTTGATTGGGATTATATTGAATTTGAGAGTAGCTTCAGGTAAATTTGTCATTTTTTTTTCACAATGTCATGTCTATCGATCCATAAACATGAGACTATTGTGTCTTTATCCTTCAGAATTTAAAAAAGTTTTCATTGTAGATGTCCTTTACTTCCTTGGTTAGGTTTGTTCTCAGATATTTTATTTTCTATGAGGCTATTACGAATGGGGATGTGCCTATGATCGCCTTCTCTGTGTGTGTGTTGGTGGTGTGTAGAAAAGCTGTTGATTTGTGCAAGGTGATTCTGTATCCTCCCACACTGCTGAATTTCTTTCTCATTCCTATAAGACTTCTAATAGAACTTTTGGGTCTCTCTCTCTCTCTCTCTCTCTCTCTCTCTCTCTCTCTCTCTCTTGTGTGTGTGTGTGTGTGTGTGTGTGTGTGTGTGTGTGTGTGTGTATGTGTGTGTGTGTAGCATCATCTGTAAATAGGGACAGTTAGACTTCTTTCCTTATGTGTATCCCTTTAATTTTCTTCTCTTGCCTTATTGCCCAGCTAGTACATCAAGCACAGTGTTCAAAAGGAGTGGGGATGTGGAGATCCCTGTTTCATTTCTGACTTCAGTGGGATTGCTTTAAGCCTTTCTTCATTTAGGACGGTGGTTCTCAACCTCCCTAATGCTGCAAACCATAATACAGTTCCTCATGTTGTGGTGACCTCTGACCATAAAATTATTTTCATGCTACTTCATAACTGTAATTTTGCTATTGTCATGAGTTGTAATGTAAATATCTGTGTTTTCCTATGGTATTTGTGAACTCTGGGAAAGGGCCATTCGATCCCCAGAAGGGTTAAGAACTGCTAGTTGAGGATGGTGTTGACTGTGGGTGACAGATAGCTTTTATTGTGTTGAGGTATATTCTCTGTAGCCCCCTACGTTCTCGAGAATTTCTATCATGAAGACATGTTGTTAGGTTTTGTTAAAGGCTAACTACATACATTCAGGTAATCATGTACATTTTTTCTTTAAATCCATTCATGTGGTTTAGTGCATTTATTGATTTGTATATGTTCAGTTATCCCTGTATTTCAACAATAAAACCAACTTGGTCATGGTGGATAATCTGTTTGAAAGAATTACACACACACACACACACACACACACACACACACACATTCTTTAGGGCTAGTAGCCTGTAGTTTTCTTTTTTTGTTATTGTGGTTTTTTCAGGTTTAGGTATTAAGAGTGATATTGGCTTCATAGAAGATATTTAGGATATTCCTTATATTTCTTTTCTTTGTTTGAATAGCTTTAAAAACAGCTGTAGATCTTTGAAAATCTTGTAGAATTCTGCTTTGACTCCGTCTGACCTTGGATTTCTTCTTTTTTCTTTCTTTTTTCTAAGAGAGAAAGAAGACTTTTGGGGGGGGGTGTGCAACATTCACTTTATAGATCCTAGGGTGGGACAGGAAAACTGGGAGGCTTGGCAGCCCCACCAAAGTAGCCTCTTCCTTTGTGGGAAGGCTCCAGAGCCAGTGTCAGGTGAACCACATCATGACTGAGCAGGACCATGACTGAGTAGGAGTTACCAACACAGAACCTTCAGCCTGAGAAAAGACTTTTTATTACTGGATTTTGTTATGGGTCTGTTTAGGGTATTACCTTCTTGGTTTAATTTTTGTAGTCTGTTTGAATCGAAAAATTTGTCCGTTTCTTTTAGGTTTTCCATCTTGATGGAATACAGGTTGTAAAAATACTCCCTTATAATTTTCTGAATTTCCTTGCTGTCTGATGTTTCCCTGTCCATTTCTGATTATGTTAATTTGGGTCCTCTCTTTCTTTTGGCTAGTTGGGCCAAGGGTGTGTTGATTATTTTATCTTGTCAGAACCAGCTCTTAAGAGTCATTGATTCTTTTTTTGTTTTGGTCTGGTTTGGTTATTTGTTTCTATGGCATTGATTTCTGCTCTGATTTTTATATTTCTTGCTACCAATTTGATTAGTTGTTTGGTTTGGCTTGGGTTTGATGGGTGTTGGGGTTTTTTTGTTTTTTGTTTTTTTTTTCTTTGAGATACGGCTTGTGTATCCTTGGATGTCCTGGAACTCACTATATAGACCAAGCTAGACAGAGATCTGCCTGCCTCTGCCTCCCATGCTCTGGGATAAAAGGGGTATGCCATGACCACCTGGCATCTTTCTGATTTTTTTAAATGTAGGCTCTTAGATTTATAAATTTACATGATAGGACTACTTTCAGTATATCTCTGAGGTTTTATTGTATTGTGTTTACATTTTCATTTACTTTTAGGACTTTTCTTTATTTCTGTATTTCTGTTTAACCTATTCATCATTCAATAATGAGTTGCTTAATCTTCATGAATTTGTGTGTTTACTAGAGATTTGTTTGCTCCCAATTTTAATTTCCATTGCATTGTGGCAAGATAGCATACAAGGAGTGATTTCGGTCTTTTGTAATTCATAAAGATTTGTTTCATGTCTCAGGATGTAGTTTGGTTTAGAAAGCCTCTATGTGCTGCTAAAAAGAATGTATATTTAGTATTTGGGTGGAATTTTTTCTAGATACTTGTTAAATTTCATTTGATATATCAATTAATTCTGATGTTTCATCTTTATTTTTTGTCCAGATAACCCATTTATTAGAGAAAGTGAGATATTGATTAATGAGTATTAATGTGTGTCTCTAAACCCCATAATAGATTTTTAATGAAATTTGGTGCCTCAGAGTTTGATGCATAAATGTTTAAGATAGTAATGTCTTCTTGGGTAGTTGTTCCCTTGATAAGAATGAAGTATACCTCTTTATCTCTTCTGATTAGTTTTGGTTTGAAATCTGTTTTCTCACATAATAATATAATGATGCTTGCTTGCTTCCTGATCCTGTCTGATGGAGTACTTTATCCTTTACTCTAAGGTGGTGCCTATTTTAAACTATAAGATGTTTTTGTGTTTTCTTGGCTATCAATGAGAAGAATAGCCTTATAAGCTTCTCTTTAATATCATCAAGTTTATTTTTGTCTTCTTCAAACTCCTTGAATTCTTTGATGAAGTTTATAATTATTATTTTTTTTAAATTCTGTATCCTGTATTTCATTTGGGTGATTCCTATAGGATTTGTAGGTTTTAGAGAGAAGACACTGGCATAATCTTTCATGTTGTTGGTATTTTGTGGTGAGATCTGTGCACGTGGACTTCTTTTGCTAGTTCTGAGTCTGTTATGGATGGAGCAGGTTTGGGCAAAAGAGAAGATATTCAGGTGTTCGGGGCCTATAGATTGGAAGTGTCTTAGGTGGGATAAAGTCAGGTGGACAGAGGGGGCTGGGGTAGTATGCACAATGTGCTTTCTGGTTTGAGCCTGGAGGGTGGGACTAGACCTACCTGGGTGGAAAGGTTAGATATGGCATGGAAGTGTCCTGTGGTTTGAGGGAGGGTCCTGGCAGAAGCCTAGAGACTTTTGGTAGTACAGGCAGGGGAAGCCAGACTAGGCTGGTGCACTGGGTGTGGATACCAAGAGGGGTGATTGCAAGTGGCACAGAAACCACTTGTGGGTGGTGATAGGTAGGATGACTCCTGAGAAACCTAGAGGTTGACTTTAGCAACAGGGGAGGGTAGTTAGATAGACAGGGACAATAAAGGATGTGGGACCCAGCAGAAGCCTAGAGCTTGCGTGCTGCACAGTTAGTGGGTACCTAGACTAGGCTGGGCCACTGGTTATGGGACCTGGTCTAGATCTGGTGGGTTGTACTAAAGGCATAGATAGAGAGGTTGGGGAAGAGGAAGGGGGACAACTCACTGAATTAGTCACTACACAAGGATGTGAGAACTCTCTTTGCATGCTTTTAAAAATGGCTTTATTGACCGGGCAGTGGTGGCACACGCCTTTAATCCCAGCACTTGGGAGTCAGAGGCAGGCGGATTTCTGAGTTCGAGGCTAGCCTGGTCTACAGAGTGAGTTCCAGGATGGCCAGGGCTACACAGAGAAACCATGTCTCGAAAAACAAAACAAAACAAAACAAAAAAAAAAAGACCAAAAAAAAAAAAAAAAAATGGCTTTATTGAGTTCGAGGCCAACCTAGTCTACAGAGTGAGTTCCAAGTCTCCACAGAGAAACCCTGTCTCGAAAAACAGAAGAAAGAAAAGAAGAAAAGAAAGAAAGAAAGGCAGGCAGGCTTGCTTAAAATAAAATTCATGTAATTAAAATGTTTAAAGTGCACAACTTAGTGATTTTGGTTATTTTTAGAGATGGAGTTGTCACCTTCCACCCTTCACTGTCTCCTGACCCTGGCTAGTCCCAGTTCCAGACTATCCAATAAACTGTTCTCTGTCCCTTGAGATTTGCTTTTGTTAGTGTTTCAGCTTCCCTACCAACTCTTTCTGGAACCATAATTCTTACTCTGGCCCTATGCTTTCCTGATGCTTGCTGGAAGCCCTTTCCTAAGGATCCCAGAAAGTACTAGTAGGCCTCTAGTATGTGTAGTACATGACCATACAAAGTAGGCCTGGATAGAAGTTTGTTGAGATAATAACAAATGCCAGTAAGAACTTGAACCAGGACAACCTGGGTTTTGAGGATACTTGCACCGATTACTAAGGACTCCATTGTCCCCTTTAGAGAAGGTCATGTAGATATACCTAATATAATGTCATCCTAAAGTTCTATAGTCACAAACCAAAAGTAATGCTATACAATCAACTGTTGACCAGATCCCACAGGTAACAATTTGTAAGGGCCACTCAAGATGGAAACCAAGAAGGGCCAGTAGGATTCAGATATACAGGGTTCAGGGAGTCCTCTGGCTGTAGCTCTGATTTTCCTGGGCTGTGGACAGTCTACCTACAGTATGCACTCAACATGTTTATGGGGAGAAGAAAATGTGTTCCGCTGTCTGGACACTGCTAGTGTCCATTTAGCTCTTGGGCCTTCTGCTAACACTTACTCCTGCATTTTATCAGAGCAAGGTTCTGTCATTCTTCCAGAAGCCTGCTCCTATCCCAATTCACACCTCTTTCCACCCACTTTACTCAAAGGGAAAGTCAGTTTGGGGGCATTAAGGACTCTGCAAAGAAGCCCAAAATGGCAGTATTCTTGGCTTAGCCTGGAGGCCATGTGATCCTCCAGCAAGCAAATTGCCCTCTCTTGAGTAATAGATTCCACAGCTAAATGGAGTAGGATGAGGGTGTCTCCCAGTTTGCAGATAAGCATTATTATTAAGAACCCCTCTTCCCCATGGCTTACTCAGAGATCATCATGTGGATGTAGCAAGAGGGTTTGGATTTTCTTGTCACTGCCCCCAAATGGCACACGGTACATTGACGCAGTTCAGTTGCCCCTTTGCCAACCTCTTCTCACGAACTGGATGTGGTTGTAAAGTATAGAGCCATAGTGTGTCCCATTCCTACAAGCACATTGTAATCTTTTTGCCAGGGTCTCAACGGTGGGAGGTGCTTTGGGCAGTAGAAGTATAGCCATACCTAACATTTGTTGAGGTTTTATAGGCCAGAAGTCATGCTTGAAGTTTTTGTTTTGTTTTGTTTTGTTTTTTTCGAGACAGGATTTCTCTGTGTAGCCCTGGCTGTCCTGGAACTAACTCTGTAGAAGAGGCTGGCCTCTAACTCAGAAATCCGCCTGCCTCTGCTTCCCAAGTGCTGGGATTAAAGGCATGAGCCACCACCGCCTGGCATGCTTGAAGTTTTATTGAGGTCTAATTCACATGCTGTAAGGCTCACTCCTTTAAATTATAGAGTTCTCTAGCTTTATCATACTTTTAGTATTCTGCAGCAATCTCTGGTATGTCATCCCAGAACATTTTATCACTTTCCAGAGAAACCCAGTGCCTTTTTCCCTTGCCCTTGGGTAACCGTTCCATCTGCCTTCTGTTCTGTGGATTTGCCTGTTTCAGATAATTCATGTGAATGGGGGCCTTTGTGCCCGGCTGCTTTCAATTATACAGTGCTCTTGAGGTCCACATGCCTTTTGTGTGCATCAGAACTTCTGACCCTGTCATGCTGTTCGGTCATTGTGTGGGCAGACTATAGATCTTTTAACTCTGTCTGTGGGCCTTTCAGTTGTTAGCACCTTTGGATACTTGGGAGCAGTGCTCTTAGGATGTTGCAGGGCATGTTTCCATTTGTGTACTTCTCTCATGTGTATGTTACCTAGCCGTGGAACTGGGGACTCAAGAGTAGCTTATCTGTGTGTTTAGCCTTTCCCAAACTCTTTTGGGGCTGTTTTCCAGCTATAACATTTGCCCCTTGTTATACTAGCTTATTTTGTTGAGACAGTCCTGTTCTGCAGCTTATGGTGATCCTACTGCCTCAGTCTCCCCAGTGCTGAGATTATAGGCATGAGTCATGTCACCTGGTTTCTGTTCAGCTTTTCACCTGCATTATCGCAGAAACTCATGTGGTAGAGTTAGAACTGTTGATGTTCTTCGAGTTAGAACTGCTCAGTGTCAGGTTGAAGCCCAGAAGTTTCCTTGCCCTTGGTGGTACCTAAGTACTGATGGGTCTTAATCTTAGGCCAGTGCCAAATTTGATCTCTGTCTACCAGGCTCTGCTTTCTATCTTCAGGATGGTGGGGATGGGGGTTGGAGCTATGTTGTTTACACTCTATTCCTGGCACTCAATATGGTACATTCATCAAATAAAATGACACCCCTTCCTATCTTGGTGTGTTTGTTAGAACTTGAGAGAGGCAGTCTATGTCTATAAAAGTTCTTTTATTTGTAGGTTTTCAGATGCCTTCAGGGTTCTGTGTTCCCCTAAGCACACCACAAGATGTGGAATCCTGAGACCTTTTAAACTAGGCACTTGTTCTGAATACTTACTTATCCTGTGTAGCCTGTGTTGGGGAATAGCAGATGACATCCTGTTTGTCAACTTGGCCTGCTCTCTTGTTATCTGGCTCATGATACTGATGATCTGCCATTATTTTTCTCTTCTAGGCAAAACCCATTTATGGTGGCTGGCTGCTCCTGGCTCCAGATGGCACCGACTTTGACAACCCAGTGCACCGGTCACGGGTAAGGACACCAGAGAATATTCTTGGAATGGGAAGAACCAGAAGGAGGTCCATTTGAGAGCAAAGTGGTAAAATTAGGGAGGGTAAAAGTTAGGGAGGGAGACAGGAGGTAAACACTGGAACCTAACAAAGTCAGCATGGATCCAACATTTTGTGAACTCTGAAGTCTCAGAAAGTTCTGCTTATGTATATATAGAGTCCGTGTTTCAAACTGCCATTTTTGTATGGGTATCACTTATTGTGAGTAATTGGGATTCTTTAAAAACAAACAGAAAAGGCAAAAAAGCAATTAAGTACATCTTTGCAGCATGTTAATCTAGCTTGCAAGTCCTTCAGAGTCAAGGCAGCTTCCTCCTGAGTCAGGGGCATAAGACCAACAAGTTCTAATAAAAGAATAAGGCCTGGGCATCTGTGCTTTCTGATTAAGCCTTATACCATCCTGTCTCCTGGGTATAGGTCTCTTTTGGAGCAAAAAGAAAAGTAACATTTTGCTGCATTTTGCTGACCAGAGGGTTGCGTATTCCCTGGGCAACCCGTTGGGATTTCAGCCCAGTCAGAGCATCTTTTCCATTCATTTTCTTCTAGTTTTATTTATATAATTGCCCCAGCTCTGCTTATCCCTCCTCACCTTGGCAGGACCTTACAAGTATATGCTCTGGCTCACAGACATTGCATTTCTGGTTTTTGGACTTCTAGAGTGGATGCTGATTTCAAAGACACATAGGAACCTTGGAAATGATTTTGGAGAACAGATGCCAGCAGTCTATTTTGGAACTTTAGCCTACAGCAGCTCTAATAGGTCCTTTCTGAGTAGCCCCATGAATTCTGTTCTTACCCCTGGGGGGCCAGTGGTTCTAGTTAGAATGCAGTATGCAGAGAGCCAAGTGCCCTTCCTGGTCTCTACTAAAATTTCAGAACTGCCGTTTCCAGCTCCTAATGAGAAACTAATTATTTTAAAATTATTATTCTAGTCTATAGCAAAGAAACATACATTATAGTTAATTTTGTGGCCTTAATGCTAGTCAAAACTTAAATGTTGTACTTTTTGAGAAGTTGACAATAGAACCTTGAATCCTTTTGAAGTCAACCAGAGGGTAAGGGTGGGAGCCGTGCTGATCTGTGAGTCAGGATTTAGGTTTATAGCTTCATGGGGTAGACAAGACCTTCCACAGAGAAGAGGATGTGTAGACTTTGTCCTTTTCATTCAGCCCTCAACAGCATTTGACTATGGTAACACCCCTGGAGGCCTGGCCTGTGTTGGGGCTCTTCTCTGTTTGATTTTTGTTAGCTCATTCCACTGCTGTTCAATTCCTCAAGCTTTGGCTGTCTGCTTCCTGTTCCTTGGAAATCACAAGACCAACCAATTACATACCATTTCTCAGACTTTCTTGGAAGTGATACTGTCAGTCTCCCTGTAACCCCAAGTTATTCCAGAACACATAAGAATACTCACCTAATGAAAACTCTGTACTGGCTGCCAGTAACAATATAGAAAAGTAACCATATACAGTTTTGATTCCCAAAGAAAGCTCTAGCTTTAAAGACTCTATTGGGAATATGGAAACACCAGTCACTTACTTGTATTAGGCCATCTTCTGACCTCACCTGGCCAATGAATCACTGTACTCATGTCTCCAGTATCTCTCCTCCTACCATCTGCCCCAGAAGTTAAAGCCTTAGAGCCAGCATTCCTTAGATCTGTGGGTTAGATATTGGGGTTCTGCCAACTGAGATCCAGGGCCAGGGCACCTGACCCCCAACTCTGCTCTGTTGCAGAAATGGCAGCGACGATTCTTCATTCTTTATGAGCATGGCCTCTTGCGATATGCCCTGGATGAGATGGTAAGTGTCCTCACTGTTTCCTGGTCTTCCCCAGGCTCCTCCACTGTGGCACTGCTGGCCACATTATGCTTGAATGCAGCCTTACTGAGGCTTCTGTTTGGGAGTCTGGAATGTTTTAAAGAACTTCTAGTACTAGTTAGGAAGTGCTCTACAAGCCCAGATCAAGGCTTCTTCCCTGTCTCCCCGCCCCCCGACCCCCAGTTGTTGGTGAGAAGAAGCGGTGAAGAAGGAAATCACTTTTGTTTAAGATTAGGGAAAATGAAGATATAGTCTTAGGTATTAGCAAGGGTTTGTACAGGTGGTGTTTCTACAGACCTGAGTGCAGACAGGCTTTTGTCCTGTCTTCCAGGGCTGTTCCACTAGATCTTGGTGTAGAATTTTTTTTTTTTTTTAAGCTGACATTTGAGATCTGCTAGTCCTGTGGTCTGAGCAGGTGAGCATCTCTCTGCTCTTGCACTACCTAGCTTTCTCCCTGCACCATGGGTGGGGCAAGTGAAGCCAGACCCCAGCTTAGCCAAGTAGAACAGAATGTCTCTTTCTGTTTCTGCCCATGTCACCTTTCTTTCTCTCAAAGAGATTTCTCTCTCATAAAAGAAGCTTTGGATTCCTCTTCCTTTGCAGTTTGAGTATGGCAGGTTTGTGGGTGTAGACTTGCTATGCCACCTGGGCAAGTCTACTCATGCTGTTTTTAATGGACTGGCCCACTTGCTATACCCAGGGTCCGTTTCTTCACTATGATGCTGTGAGACTCTGGAGTGTGAGATAACTGTCTCCAGGGACTTTCTAGAGGGTCAGGACACTAGGGTTTGTACTACAGGCCAGTCTGATGGAGGCGTTTTTTTTTTTTAAATTGTGGTTCCCTCTTCTCAGGTGACTCTACCTGTATCAAATTGAAAAAAAAAAAAAGAAAGAAACAAAATATTCAGCATACAGGATGTGGCTAAGGCAAAGATGACTGTGAGAAACAAAAAAGGAGAAGACTTGGTGGGACATTCGGGTCCAAACATTTTTATGCATGGGCCATTTTCTAGCACGTGGCCTTGGAGCTGAAAGACTAAGCATGTAGTCAGTTGATGCGATTCTGCCAGACCGTGGGTACTGCACACATATGAGTAATGCACATAGCTAGTACCTCTGAGAGGGAAGTGACCAAACCAACAGTGGCAGCCATGTTGAAATGTGTCTAAAGTGTCACTTTGGGCTTGTAAGTTTCCATGTTGCATCAGGAAGTTCACATAAAAGAAAGCTACAAAGGAGGCCAACAGGGTGAAGATGAGGCTGCAGGAGTTAGTCATGTTAGAGGCTAGGAAGGAAAAGGCCATTTTAGTAGATGTCAGGAAAGAAGTAGCCTGAGTGCTCTTGCTGGGACTGAGGGTGAGGGAGCTTACTCATGCCCTCTGGTCTGCGTCCTGTCAGGGTTTATCCTTTGTGACCATTCCCTGGGACAAGGTGAGATGTACTTTCCCACTGTATCTTCTGCCCATTTGGATGGACAGGGTTCTGAGTCCAGTGTTTGCTCTCATGCAGCTGAGCCCCAGCCCAGAAGTTTTCCCTTGTGTTCTTTCTGAACAAGGTCTTAAGTAGAATTAGTGTACCTCAAGGCTATATGCTTAATGCGTAGTGCCATCTTTGATTGAGACAACTAGAGCAGATACTGTTGGTAATACTATACTGGTGAGATGTCAAGGATGCATAAGACATCTTCTTCCACAACAAAGAAAAATCTGCTTAAAGTTTATTAGTGTCCAGAATAAGAAACTTTGACTTGGCTGTTGACTTACTCTTTTTTTTTTTTTTTTTTTTTCTATTAGCACAGGACATAGGACTCACCTACTTGTTTCCTGAAGTGGGATAGTAGATGGCAGGCTAGGGTTATCTTATAGCTTTTCTTGATTAAGGGGTTTCTATGGGATTCACTCACAGAGCACATCTGTATTTCCTGTGGCTTTCACAGTGCTTATGAAACATCCCCAGTGCTTTTATCTAAAAGCACCGTCTTTGAACAGTCTATGCTTCCAGGCCTCCCTCTTATGTCTGGATAAACTCCAGCCCTCACTAGTAGCCTGCCCTGCCCAGCTGACTGGCTGTAACAGTAAGTTGTAGTTCCTCCTTTAACACTTAGGCACCGTCTGTTTCAAATTGTTATTTCCCTATTATATATTATACTACCTTTTCCCCTCTTTTAAGTACTTTTTTACCAACCAGACGATGGTTTTCCTCTGTGGTTGGAGGTCTTGATAATTCTTGATGTTGTTCCCATGTTGTCTGGATGGGGTTCAATGGAGCAGGCTTAGCATGATGTGTGGAGTTGGGGCTCGCCATTGTGGTAAACTGGAAAGAAAGATAGGCTAGTGTGGTCCCAGAATAGTTATGAATGTGGTGACTTTGACTAGCCTCTACAAAAAGGGGAAATGATGACTTCCAGAAAACTTGAAGAATGGTGAAGGAATGACTGGACTGTGAAGAAACAGGTGACTGTCTGATGGTTACAGTGTGCCCTTAGAAGGTGGGTAGTGGTACTAGCTCTGGGTGCCTTGGGATTCTGGCTGGCTAATGGCAGGCCAGTCTGGCTCCCTGGTCTTTCCATTACCTTTCCAGGCATAGCTAAAATGGCATTTACTTTTGAGAATCTCTTTTCCTTTGGGGATAGCTTTCTAACTCCATACTCCCAAGTAGTGTGTGAGTGGTAGGTGTGGAGGTGAGGTAGATTTCCCTAAAAAAGAAGAGAAGCTTCCAGAGTGTTTGTTGAGGTGAGGGGCACAGTAGCCCAGAGACCAAGTGGAGCCTGTAGAGGCTCAGCCTACGATTTTTCAGGAAAGAACACCAAGGAGTTTGGAAACCCCACTGTTGCCATCCTTTGCTTTATGCTCGTGTCTGCATCTTACAGGAACTGATACAAGACTGCAGGATTGCTTGGCATTTGGCAGGAGGTTCTGGCCTCTTAACGGGCCTGTTCTCTTTCATTGCCTACATACAAGTAAGGCAAACAGATGGTAAAATGCTTTTTTTTTTTTGTATTGTGGTAAAATACACATAACAAAGAGCTCACTACTCTGAGCACAACACAAAGCATGTAAGGTGGCAGTGGGTACCACACATACAGCCATCACCATGCAAGTGCATGGGAGCTCTATCATGTTCTCAACAGACATTGTTGCCATTTAGACCTGACTTACTGCTTAGCTTCCTTCTCTTGCTGTGTTTCAGCCGAGTCCATCAAGAGCCTCATACGAGTTGCTATTCCTTACCAGAAATGTTTCAAGGTGGTGGTTAGGATTTTGGAATTTTTTTTTTTTTAACATTTGGGGGTATTTGTGTAAATATTATGTGATATCTTGGGGATGAGAGTCAAATCTAAACAGAAAAATCATTTATGTTTCATCTATACCTCATACACTGAGCCTGAAGGCAAATTTGTACAATGTTTTTCTTGCGTATGAATTTTGACTGTGTCCCATCATGAGGTTAATGTGGAATTTCCTTCAAGTCAGAGCTTGATTATATTTTAGATCGTTTCAGATCTCAGACTTTGTGTAAGTGGACTCTTTTATTTTCTTTTTTTCTGTTTTTAATTTTTTTCTCTTATACGATACATCCGACTGCTTTTATCTAGGATATTACACTTTAAATGTGTCCTCAACCTACCTTGTTATGGTATGTTACAACATCAGTGACAGGATTCCCTGCCCCTTTCACTGTGGTCGGTACACTGTTTTTGGATCCCATCTGCTTTAAGATGACCTGTGCCTCTGCATGGAGGTCATTAGGCTGTGATGCCCGTTCTGAAGCCAGGCACAGTGCCAAGGGCTGCAGCATTTCGGTTTTTAGAGTCCCTGAAAGAGCCCAGCCTACAGGATCTTTGGGACTCTTGGATCATGCTAACGTGGAGCTTCCTTAATGTGTCAGGTAAAGAAGCCCTTACAGTTTTGAAATATGTAGAGTTATTTGGGTCTGTGAGTGTGTACACACACAGATGTACACACAGATACAGATGCCCAGCCATTGTTCACTGTAGATGCCTGTCTTGTGTATAGATTGATGGCCTTGTGGGGGCTTCAGCAGACTGTGCTCATATTGGCTTGGGCTGCATTAAATGTACTTCTTGTAGAAGAGCCTAGGAGGACATTTTAATTTTAGGACTTTTGTCTACCCTTTTCTGGGGCATATTTCTGCCACTGTTGTGTCAACGCCATGAGCAGTACTACTAGGGTGTCTAGGCCCTACAAAAGCCAAGGAGGGGCATCAGTACTCCTGCTGTTACTAGGAACTGGTAGCTAAGGTGTTATTTCCTTTGCAGGTGACCCTAGACCCTTATTATTCTCAAGCTATGGTGGCCCAGCATTCTTTATAATTACTCTTGTGATTATTTTTTTTAATTTTTTTTATTTGAGAGTGCTCTTTTGAGCTCTGGCTTGTTTTCTTTCTACTCAGAGCTTTGCTGGACAGGCTCCCTGAGCTGGTGAGAAGAGGGCTCACTCCTGTCTTGTTTTGCTCCTGCAGCTATGTCTCAGTCTATAGTGACTATAATAGCTCTGGGTAACATCCTTTGTAGAGGACAAACACACAGCACTTAGAAAATCCCTCTTGTGATGCTCAGGTTGTGTATGTGTGTAATTGGACTCCATGTGTGGTAAAACCATGATGAGAATACTATGAGAGGCAGTGGATAATGGGCAGGCAGGCAGACCACTCTCTTAGGAGCATAAGATAAGAGGACTCTGGCTGCCTTTGCTTGCTGTGGCACTATGGTGCTATCTGCCTGACTCTTTCCTGTCCTTCTAGTTTTGAGAGTTGTGTACAGGTGATGGGGGAGTGGGGGCAGTTTATGTCTTTGTGGGGAAATTTAGGTGACTTGCACCTGGCCACTGCCTTTAGAGTGTGTGTAGACTTTACCATAGCAGCCAAGCTGTGCCCTGCAGGCTATAATGATTGGCAGTTGTCTTTATCCTAAGCAGAGAGGAGTGCTATTAAAGGTGGTAGTTCAGAGTTAATTGGCTAGGAAACAGACTAAGCAACAGCAGAGAAACAATTGTTGAGAGAATAATTTTTATGGAAAACACAAAAAGCACATAGGGTGGAAGAAGCCAAGTCAAGTGGCTAACGCCAGTGTAGTCAAGAGTAAGCTTGAAATACCATCAAGCAAGATGGGACAGCATGGAGGCTGCCAAGTCTTCTGGGGTTACTTTCAACCCCTTTTCTCCTTTTGGGTCTCCAAACTGGACCTCCACTCAGATGTCCCTTTCCATTGACCTAAGTCCACCTGACCATACCATTTACTTTGGGCCTTCTATGAAGTAAATGATGTTGTTCATTAACACCACCATACAAACCTGTTTGCCAAGGTCACTGGCTGGTTGGAAACTTAGAAAGCCAATGTCAGTCTTTTTGTTCTCCCTACCTCTGAACTCACTAGCATAAGGGCTTTTTCCCTGTAGCCAGAGATACAGAGGAAGGGAAAGGTGGTGCTTTATGATAAAGAAAGCTCTCTGGATCCAGGAAGTAGCTGCACTTGAAGGCTCTTGGAGATGCAGGGAACAGTGTAGGGGATCTTAAGAAAAGTGAATCCTTACATTGTACCATGTACTCATCTGTATGGAAGTGTGTTGTATTGGCTCACATAGGGTAATGTCACATGTGTACACAAAATAGTAGGTAACCTCTTTCACAGTTGCCTTAATTGTAAAGTCCTAGAACAGTATGGGTTTAATCTTTCTCAATACTAGAGTTTAATAATATTGGAGGTCAATATTGGACATATGTTCCTGACCCACCTTTGCTTGACTGTATCCCAGATGGGACAAGCTGCCTTGCCTCAAGTGTTTAGACCTTGTGGGAGAGAATCGAAAAGAAAAACTATGTCTCTTTTGTTCTTTTTAAAGATGACCAGGTATTAGGACTCAATCATGTACTGGTCTAGAAATCAATCCAATATGGGAAATAGCAGTCTACTTTTGGAAGACTGGATCTGGACTTTGTCAGGAACATATTTGGAAGCTAGCTGTAGCTCACTATGATGTTAGGATAGCAAGAGATAATGTTGGGACAGGATCTGGATTTCAAACAAGGGTTAGTGCATTTTTAAGGCTCTTTTAATTGTCAAGCTAAAATTGGTTTTGTCTCTTCTACAGCATTTATTGTAAGTTGCATTGACTATATAATTTCCAATTATGTTAGTGTGTTGAAACCTGGCATGTCTGTTATGGGGGTCTATCAACCAGCTTTTGTCTCACTGCCTTGAGTATTAGAAAACCTTGATTCTCTGAAAAAAGCTTGAAAGTGCTGGAAGAAGTTAGGCTTTAAGCAGAAGCAAGAGGGTAGCAGGCTTGATTATTGCTGGTATAACAGCTAGCACCACTGCTTCTGCAGTAGCATTGACACAAGGAGTTAAGACAACTATTTTTGTTAACCATCTAGCAAAAAATGTTACTGATGTATTGAGTATACAAAAGGATTTATATAGGTATCTGGAACAACGAATGATGCTCTATAACCCATTCTGAAGGAGGGTTCAAGATTATCTGAAGGAGGTTCAGGGTTCAAGAGTTAGGAGCCATCCCAAGTGTCATGACAAATATTACTGGAGTAGTGTTACTTTTGAAATTCATAATGATTGTCATTATAACTAGAAGAAAGTTTAAAGACACCTGTAGGATATTTGGCACAATCCTAACACCTCTCTGGGTATGTTAACTTTGCATAATGAGATTATGAATTTAAAGAATGCTGCTCTGTTGACCTTTGATGCTGCAGATAATGCCAATAAAATTATCCATGGCCTGAGGTCAGAATTTCCATTTTGGACAAACCTCAGGAATGGCATGCATAGCTTGATCAGGCTAGCCCTTCTTGTCCTGGGAATACTTTTATTCCTGCCCATCATGTTAAAGCTTATCTTTAACAATATCAACATGTTGGCAGCCATAGTACATAGCTTAAACCTGAAAATGGAACCCCAGACAAAGTTATTAAATTAACAGGCTGGCAAGCCAAGGATGGGTAAGATTCTGCACAGAGTCTTACCAACCTAAGACAGAGGTACATGGCCTTTGATAATGCATACTCCATGACAGATAAGGAAGGCATTCTTGTCAGGATGACCTAACACAGGCTCAGTCTTGTTAATGAAATAAAAAAAGGGGGTGGCGGGGAGGTGGAAAGCCTTTGGGGCTGCTTGGCAAGAAGCTGACATGGGCCAAGGACAAGGAAAGGGGCTGCTTGGCAGGAATATGACATTGGCCAAGGACAAGGAAGTAGGCTTCAGGCAGGAATCTTACATTAGGCTAGAACAAAGAAGTAATTTCAGGTAGGAGTTTAAATCGTAGGCTACAACAAAGAAGCAATCTCAGACAGGAATCTAAATATTAGGCCAGAACAAAGAAGCAATTTCAGACAGGATTCTAAATTTTAGACTAGAACAAGGAAGTAGGCTTCAGACATGAAAATGACCTTGGGCTAGGATAGTGAAGTAGGCTCAGATACTTTAGTCATCCTGATAAGTCTTTAGAAACAGTTATCACGGAGTGTTCACGTAACTGGGTTTAATGCCTTGCTTTTTCTTTGACTATTTGTGTTTATTGTATTGCTTGTTCCTCGACTGTTTGCATCTATTGTATTGCTAGATCCTCAACCTAGAACTGACCTTAATTCATGCATGTAATCAAAATGGTATAAAAGCACAAAGGAAGAGGGGGTATAGGATAGGGGGATCTAGGGAGGGGAAATGGGGAAAGGGGATGACATCTGTACTGTAAATAAATAAAATATCCAATTAAAAAAAAAGAATCAGGTCAAGGTGTAGGTTATAGTTTCTCTTTAAGGTTCTGCTTTCTGCAGACCTCAGTTCCACTGCCTGCCATTATCAGTTTGTGCCCATCCTTCATCCCTGTAGCTTCTCTGTTGCACATGTCCACCTCCTTTTCTCCTATGTCATTTCTCTCTCATGCTTCCCTTTCCAAGACCCTTAGGGATTGTATTGAGGGATTTGCACTATACTGTGCCTGCCCCCCCCCCCTCTCTCTCTCTCTGTGTGTGTGTGTGTGTGTATGTGTGTGTGTGTTTACATTTGTATATACCAGGACTGATTGTCTCTGGAATACATGAACTCTATTCAACCATAGATAAAAAAGCCTTAACTGACTGGGCACACATCAAGGGATAAAAGTAGGCATGTGTGCCTTTGGAGGTGATTACTCAGTCAGTTGCATAGGATACCATAAGAGGGAGCTGCTTAAGAAACAGAACTGTATACCCGAAGACAGTTTCTACAGAGAGGATGCTGGTCAGGCCAAGAGCTTCACTGGCCTTGCCTGGAAGAGCAGCAGTAAGGGTTGTCCTCTTTCTGCAGACCTGACACTGTTGTGTGAGTGGAGAACATGGCTCTCAGTGAGCTGAGAACTCTACAGGAGATGCACTGGCTTTAACAGATGGAAAGAGAAGGAGGCCACCAACCCTACCTGGGGGAAGAATCAGATTATCTGATATAGGAAGGACCTGGAGAGCTAACCCCTGTGCATGGGTTAATTAAAGACAAACTTACAGCTCAGCTTAGCAAGTGGGAGGGCCTCTTAGTGAAAGATACAGCAGTGGCTCTGCTGCATTCATCCAGAACAACCACAAGGAAAAGCAAGCAGGGGTTGAACAGACACCCCTTTTGTCCTTAAGAGTCTATCATCCTAGTGGTGATCCTAGTGTTGTGTTTACTTCTCAAATATGACGTGTAGACCAAGGGTGTCTTAGTTAGAGTTTCAATTGCTGTGAAAGGAACACATGATCAAGGCAACTCTTATAAAGGATAACATTTAATTGGGCTTGGCTCACAGTTTCAGAGGTTCAGTCCATTATCACCACGGCAGGAAGCATGGCAGCATGCAGGCAGACATGGTGCTAGAGAAGCTGAGAGTTCCAAAGCATGATCCATAGGCAGCACAAGGAGATACTTTCAGACTGGACAGAGCTTGAGCACTAAGAGACCTCAAAGGCACACTCCTCCAACAAGGCCACACTTACTCCCAACAAGGCCATACCTGCTGACTACAACTACATGGGCAAAGCATTCAAGTGCATGAGTTTGTTGGGGGTTTGGGGGGGGGGGTGTCAAACCTATTCAAACCACGGCTCCAAGCATGTTACACTAAAGCAAAGAGGCAGGAATAAAGTAGATAGAGGAGGACAGAGGTATCCAAAGCAATAGGACCTTGAAGACCTTTTTGCACTATAAGCTATGTTCCACTTCTAGCCAGCCTCATAAAGCAGGTTTGTCCTGTTGAGCAGAAAGGTCTTAAAGAAGTGATTTGCCCCTTTGTTCTTCCTCTAGTGACCTTGCTTTGGTGCTTCAATCTGTTTCTGCATCTCAGAATTTCTTAAGTGACCATCATTCTTTTTGCTGAGTCCACCCACAGGTTACTCTTTTTTCTTGTCAAAGTAGTCACCAGTGTCAAGGTGGCTGTCCAGCCACAGGGTTTATAGCTGACAATGGAATAGAAGCCAGACCTCACCTTCTAGGTGCTTTAGACTAGATTATTTATTACTATGATCAGTACAGAAGTGAAAGACGGAGACCTCAGCCATAGCTCACGTCTCTCACTGCCTTTGCTCTTGGAGAGCATAGTACATTTCTCAAAGTTAAGGGTAATCTGGCCTGCAATATTGGTTTGTACACATGTTGGCAAAGCATTTCAGAGCCTCACTTGGTTAATGTGTGAAGAGTACTGCTGGCTTAGAGGAACTGGAACAGAAGTCCTGTACCTCTACATCATTGATGGGCACTTGGTACTACTGGCTGGTTGACATCTGCTCAAAGAAGAAAGCCTTCAGTAAAACTTGTGTGCCACAAAGAAACTACAGAATGGAGTAAAGGGTTGGGCTGCATCTTAACCTTGTACCCTGAGCTGAGGTCTGTGAATTGTACTGGATGTGGTGAACATGTTCCAGATTTGTTTGTTTAAAGAATTTCTTTGACGTGTGAGTATGTCTTAAATATGTGTGTGCAGGTGTCAATATACGCCAAAGAGAATGTCAGATCTCCTGGAGCTGGAATAATAGGGGTTATGTTTCCTGGAGAGTATAGAACATAGGACATTGCTCTGGGAACTGAAGTCAAGTTGTCTAGGGGAGCAGCTGTTGAGCCATTCCTCTAGTCAGCATGAACCAGGTTTCTTTGCTGTAGAGGTCTCTACTTCAAGGTACAAGACAGAATAAAAAGTATGCTTGGTACAGAAGTTAAGAGAGCAGTCACTGGGCGTGATTCTGTGGGAACACTGACATTTAGGAGAATGGAGTGCAGAACATTGTTGAAAATGGAGTGACACTCTGTTAAAGGAACAGCACAAGGAGATTCACTAGGCAAACAGAGCCAAGCCAAAAGCCCCATCAGAGCATTTAGCACATCCCTTAACCTTGCCTGGTTCTCTGCCTGAGTTGCCTGAGGTTTTTTGTTCATGTTCTCAATGATGTTCGTGTGGCCTTTGTATTGAGGCACCAGCTTCTTTGCTTTCAGTTCCAAGCTTATCATAGTCACATGGAGACTCTCAGAGAGGCGCAGCAGTAAGGATATGTCAGATAATCCTAGTTGATCACATTTGGGAATGCCTGGGCTCCTTCCTCATCCTGTGAAACATCACGGGGTGAAAGTCAGATCTTTAAGGATCTGCCTCTAACCCTTAATGCTGGAATTAAAGATGTGTGCCACCACACCTGGATGGATTCAGATTCCCAGGGTTTTGTTCCAGGTCCTTCCCTCTGGAGCACCTGTCTTTCTGCTTTGCTGTCTTGTACCTGAGAAGGCCTCACTGCTGCTTTGTTATGCACTTGTTTTCTTTGTGTCCTGTTTCCTGGGTATAGTTCTTTCAAATGATTGCGGTTATTTTAAAGACTAACCCTGTCCCTCGTCTAATTCGCCCTGTCTCTTTGCCTTCCCAGCTTCCTTCCTATTCACTTTGGGCTTAGGTTTTCACAAATGAATAGCAACCTAGTGCATAAACTTCCAAGTCAATGTGAACCAGCAACTATTCACCTTAAGTAGAGCACCAACAACAGTCTAGAGCAGGGGTCTAAATCCAGGTTGGCTAGCCAAGGAGTTTATTATGCTTTCTTAGGGAGCATTGATGAAGGATTACTTGCATAGGTTTCCCTAAACAGCAGCAGCATTACAAAATCCCACCCCTTAGTCTCCTTTTCCATTAATAATCTACTTCTTGTATGCTCTGATGTTTCTTCTGATCACTTGAAGCTGGAAGAAGGCAGGAGGGAATGAATGCTAGACTCTCCAGTGAAGATCCTTTGACCTTTCCCTCTATCTTCTACAGAGTATTTATAGCCCTATTGACATTACTAAAGACCCATCTACCTCTGTATTGTTATCAATTAGTTACCATGGTTTCTGGGCCTAGAATCTCTATTCCAAGATGTACATAGGGTTAACATGTTAGGTCTGGAGGAAAAAGGTATTAGAACATGAGCCTCAGACTATACATGCTGTCCATTCACATATAGTACTTGCCTGAGGAGAATTGTGAATCCTGGCTTCTTTGAAAGGTCCTATATATCCCCAAAGATAAGCATCTGGCACATTCATTCTTTGGAGAATGATATTCTTCAGAAAACGTTTTAGATCTTTGTGAGTTCCAGGCCTTCTAAGGCTACATGGTAAGACCCTGTCTTAAAAATAAATAAATAATAAGGGAGTACAGAGAGGTACAGACAGAGACAGACAGACCATGAGTGTTCCACCTTGCACTTTTTCCTTGAACTGATCAGTCTTCCCAAATTGAGCCCTCTCAGCACCAGTATAAGGATACCTCTGGACAGCAGAAGGACTTGGGTTGGGGTTTTGACTTTTAGGATACAGACTTTCTCTGAGCTGTGTATCCTTTTCTCACATTAGAGCCTTTCAGAGAGTAACCCTCTGGTGTGGACCTTCAGAACGTTAGCTTTCTAAAGTTTTGTGGTAGCATGAGTCTGCTTCCTCCTGGCTGTGCTCCAAAAGGGTCTTCTACCCTACTTACAATTCCCAATCACTTTGTTCCAAAATCTTAATTGATATCTCATGTCTGCTGTTTTCTTCCTTTATTGTTTGTCCTTTAGAGTTTATACCTTGATGACCATTTTCATAAAGCTTTCAGTAGGACATAAAGCTATTACATTAGTTGTGAGTAAATGGAGGTTTCAACGTGTGTCAGGAACAGTGCAAATTGTTGGTATACGCTGGTTTCTTACTGTAAGCCATCAGTGACTACTCTACTGTCTGAGCCATACTGCAGCCCTGGTCGGTGTTTGGTCCTGTGAAGGTCATGTTATTGCTGTGAGTCCATACAGCTCTTTCTTTGCTCTTGGCAAAGTATATGTTAGTATGTGTGAATGCAAATGTACCACATTTCTGCATTTTTTGCATCCTGAATTAAATGCACCTGGCTGTTCCTTGCACCAGTTGAAATTGCAAGCCCTTCTTGTTAGAAGCCCAGGGGTTACTTGCTGTTGAAGGAGGCAGTTTATCTAATCTCCTCTGATGAATGAGCCCTTTTACTAAAGGGCCCATTCACTTACTTGGGATTAACAATAATACCCTTGTGGTGGCCTGGGCAGGTCCTGCTACTGATACTCCAATAACTTTGAGAAATAACATCAGAAACCTGGGACTTAGGCCTGTCCTCCTTCCAGGGCCATGGAGTACTGGTATCTTTTTCGTCTCACGTGTTTTCCTGAGGGCTCTGCCTATAGCCTTGGGAAACTGTCAGAGATTGGCCTTGTTCCTTCATAGATAAGGTGCTGCTTTGCTCTGTGCCTTGAAATGTAAAGTTGGGAAAATAAAGATGAAAAAGGGTCCTTGGTTTGCAGGCACTTAGTCTAGCAAGAAAAACAGAGTCGGCTGTCCTGAGGTGTGTAAGCTGTAAAAGGTGAACAGGAAAGACACACTAACCCTCTGTTTAGCTATAGCAGGAACCAACCAGCCAGCCAGCCAGTAAGCTCTATAGCTTCCCAGGTAGGAGCAGGTGAAAAATAATCTGGGCTGTGAAGATGGAGGCTTCTCAGCAGGGCCAGTGTCTCGTGAAAATGGTGGCACTGCCCAGAGCAGAAAGGCTGGAGGAGCAGGGCTTACCCCAGTAACAAAGACAAATCAGTCATGGTGGACGTTTTGGGAAGCTGAAAACAAAGTTGCTTGGTAAGCTTTACCATCTAGAGACAACAGTCAGTTCATACAAAGAGTTTGTGAACTGTTCTGGTGCACAGATGTGTACACCTGTGGCCAAAAAGTAAGATTTGTTAAGTATTTAACCTTGTTACTTTTTAAAATATTCCATTCTACAGTTTCCTGTTTCATCCTATATATTATCTTCATTCACTATTCCATCAGGTTTGTTTATGGTTCTTATACTCTCTCTTAACTTGTTTTCAGATTTGTTTGTTTAAATATAGGCCTGAAATCAAGGACTCCACAAGAACATGACCCAAAGATCAACTGACCAGGGCTAAAGTGGGTTTGTAGAGATCAGGGACCCTGTATGAGTTTGACCTAAGTCCTCTGCATGTATATTATGGTTGTGTAACTAGATATTCTTGTGGGACTCCTAGAAAATAGTGGGAGTGGGGCCTGTCTCTTGATTCTTCTGCCTGCCTTTGGCACCCTTTTTGTCTTTCTGAGTTGCCTTATCCAGCCTTGATATGTATGTGCCTGGTCTTACTGTAGCTTGTTATGCCATATTTGGTTAATGTCCCTGGAAGGCTTGCTCTTTTCTGAAGGAAGATGAAGCCTGGGTGAGTCTGGGGAGAAGATGGGGGAAAAGAAACTGCAGTTGGGATGTAATATATGAAAGAAGAATAAATACAAAGGGAGGAAAAAGGAGAGCCTCAGAGAACGTTCTTTGAAGTTGGATTGTTGGTATGAAAATGAGTGAGTTTTGAGCCTATCTATCAGTAGTTAATACTTCGGCAGCATTGCCTGACATCATCTAACTGGCTGGGTCTCCCCAGCTTCTCTCTTCTCCACTTCTCTGTATCCTATCCCAAACTATAGTAGGAGACTTCAAGCGAGGCCTCTAAAAGATGTTCAATACCGTGGTTGTGATCTTCAAGAAGTGGGTTATTAGAAGCCTAAAGATAACTGAGAAATCTCATTTTAGATCTTGCTTCTCCTATTCTCAGAAGCAGGATCAAAGGAGTTCAGTTGTTGCCCCTTGCCATTCTCCTATACCCTGAGGCTGAAAGGGTGTCTGGATGCAGGTACACAGCCTACTTATCTCCCCTCTTGGTAAAGGGTAATGGAGTAGGCCACAGCACAAAGTGAGAAGAAACCACTTGGTCGCTTACAGTCTCCAGACTCTTTCCTGTTCTCTGCCTTCAGCCTCTGACTCTCCACCACCCACTTGGCCTTTTGGAATTAGGATGAAAACAAAACTGTTTCAGGCCCCAGAAGGTCCCTGCTTACTTAATTCCCATGTCTCTAAAAATATCTGTGAGCTTCTGCTGGCCCAGTCTCCTCCCCCATATGCTGCTGCTCTCCCCCCACCCAAGACTTAGGGGAAGAAACAAGATCTCCCTTTCATTGTTCTTTCCAAGCTCAGAAAGGAATAAATAAGAACACCGAGTTTCCAAAGTTGAAAGGGAAAAAAAAAAAAAAAAAAAAAAAAAAAAACCCTGCCTTTGTTGGGCCTGGAGGGGCGCCACAGCATCTGAAGCCATCCCTGCTGGGGACAAGTTCACACTCTGTAGTCCCTTCTCTCTCCCCGGGAAAGGAGTGGAAGGGCCAAGAGCCCAGACTCCTTCTTCCTTATATATGTGGGATAGCATTGGGAGCTGGAGCCTGTGCAGCAGGCCAGGCTGCCTAGAGGAGCTGTATGTGGGAATGGCGTGGCTCCCAGCCTTTGACCACGCCTGGTCAGCACAGGCCAAAGGGGGCTGTGGGAAGCGTCCAACCTCAAGGCTGCTTGTGGCCCCGGGCGCTTTCTCAGGCATTTCTGGATTGGGACAGAGCCTCAGACACCACTCTTCCCAACCCCCAATCCTAGCTTTGGATTCCTGCCTAATTGAGGCTTTATTTATCTCCATGTTTCCCAGCTCTTTATGAGACAGACAAGTGGGTGAGGCCCACACATTCTTGAAGCACAGGGGAAGAAGGGCCCAGGGGAAGAAGAAAACGTAAGGGTCTGCTCCCTTCGAGGGTCTGTACAGGGAGGAGCTACATAAGAGCAGGGCTGAGGAGCTTCCCAGGAAGGCGGCCATGCAGCATTTCTTCTGATTTTCTTCCTACTTGGAATCCAAAAATAGCCTTGTCAGAGGCACAGGCATGTGGGAGCTCTGCACATCAAAACTCAGAAGAGCTGTATTCAGCTGCTAGTTGAAAGCCACTGGCTGCCTCTCCTTTTTCCTTGCAGGCCAGACCTGTGCCCTCAGGATCCAGCAGAGACTTGAGGTGAAGAGGAGTGTAAACATACCCAAATGCATTCAGCAAGCTGCCATATCTTTCTTTGGAAACAGAAAAATTGGTTTCCTTTCCTCATCTTTTGCCTTGCTTTTGTTTTTTTCTATTTTTAACTTTCAATATTCCTACTTAACTTTTACAAGTGAAGCAGACCTACCTCTCTGTATAGGCCATTTAAGAAAATAAAAGTCGAACTATATTGGATTTGGAGCAGTTGTATGTAGAAGGGTAGAAGCACAAAAAACTTTATTGTCATTTTGCTCAATTACGAAGTCAAGGTATTTATTGGACACTTTTTTTTTTTTTTAAGACACAAAAATAAGAGAAGATCAATTCTCTAGAAAGTCTGTTGCTGTTTGGTTCAGTTGTTCAAGTCAACTCAAAAAAGAAAATCCTTCTAGGTTTTACATTCTGTCCAATAACAGCCTGTCACGGTAGTAGAGATCAGAGTAGACACTTACCCTTAGGGTAATGTGCCCTCCTTGGGGGTGAGTTCTTGGTAGCTGTAGGTCAGTTCTTCCTGTGCACTCAAGGGTCTTTGGCAGAGGGCTGGCAAGGCAAATACAGACATGGGTGACCTTGCAAGTCTGCATCTCCCATTCCAGAAGTATTCTAACTTGAGATCTAGGTTGCTCAGAGTTCCTTGCTGGCATCATCAACCTCCCAAGCCAGTTTGGCTAGTGGAAGAGGTCTTGGGGACCACAGGATGCCTGGGAAGAGATCAAGATCAGTCTTGTGTACTCCAGGCTGGGCTTTTTATTTTTTTGAAGTCAACCAAAACAAAATAAGTTAACTTAGTTTGCCTTCAGGCAATTGCCAGAAAATACTTCAGTTGATATGTGGGGGTAAATTCCAATTCTGCTTTCTGTTAGCTCACCCTGAGGTGCCTTTGTGACTCACTAAACCTGTCCTTTTTCCTTTGTACCATGAAGACTGTAAGGATAACCAGTTAAGAGTGCAGGCAGTAAGCCACAATGTAGCAGAGTCCTGTTTCCTGTCCTCTCTGAACATTCATCTGAAGAGATGGAGAGAAGACAAGGATACCATTAAGGTGTCCTGCTTTCTGTGCTTGCTTGGCCATTAGACCAAAGGAAAGGCTTTGTTCCTTGCAAAGTAGTTCCCTCCCTTACTTGGGATCCAGTGATGCCTGCTCACTGGTGAGGAAGTAGTTTAAGATTTCAGCAATGCTATATCTAACTAAAAATACCATTCATGTTATTTAAAGGATAAAAACCTTCAGAAATATTTGACAGTAGTGCAGGTAACAGCACGAACTGCAGTTATGTATGTAGTTCTCTATTCTTTTATATTATTTATTGAGAGTAGAGTTCTGGGTAGAGGATTTGAAAGACCAAAGGCTGATGACCACTGCAGCTCAGAGTAATTCAACTCCCCTCTAAGCCATGGAATCCTGCAAATGACCCTGGAGAATGGACTTGTTCCAGATGACTCTTTTCAGAGTGTTTAGACCTGTGGGCCACTGTGGGGTGGATACCAAAGTGGCCTTTGTGGTGAGCTGTGGTGAACCAGCAACTGGATACAACTCTTCTTCCAGCCTTTCTCAGTCCAGCTGGCTACTCCGTGCTTCAGTTTCCTTTATGACTTCTTTCTATGGCCATTTCTGTTTTGTATGCTTCTGAATTGATACTGCCCACAACTTGATACTGTGTACTGAGCAAATGTACTTGGAGTGGTCATTCACAGGCTAGGAGACCTGGCATGTCACCTCCAGATACTCCCTGGCCACTCATTGTACCCATCAGATTTCATCTCCTAGGAGGGAGACATAACGGAGCAGATCATGGGCTGTGAGTTGGTCATTTACTTCAGGTAGCTATGGGCTGAATCACTTCCTTGCCTGCCCCTGGGGTCTTTAAGGGTGAACTGGATATACTTTTGAAAGAATCCTGGGGTAAATTTGATGGCAAATATGGTGCTAGGGAGGAGGCGACTCTGGGTGCCCCACTGGTTTTACTAATGTGCCAGGAAGTAGGTCACAATTGATGCCTCTCTGATCTTACTAGTGTGGTACTAAGGAGGAGACCATGGTTGGTATCTTGCTGGTCTTAGCAGCTTATATACCTGGTACCTTTTCACTTGGTCTTCCCCTGCCCCCAGCCCTGGGCACAGAAATCCTGCTCCTAAGTGCTGCTTAGAAAGATGCTCAAGCTGTCTCTCATGGGTATTTGGTTGCTCTGCCTGAGGGAGTGGGAGCCTGTTGTAGTAAGCTGCCTCATTGGAGAGTCACTGGGGTTTACCCAGATTACTTCCTGCTTCCATCCTCAGCCTTGCCTTCTCTTTTCATCTTAGAAAAAGTTGAAGTTCTTGTTATAGCACAACAAATCAGTTTTTTTCAGGAGACAGGCCATTATTGGCCTCCCTTTCATGTCTCCGTTCCTCTAAGTAGTTACCAGTGTCCTTTGTGTCTAGTGTTTATTTTTAACTATCTTTGTGTGGCCAGTATTCTCACAAACTGTCGATCGGAATACTCAGGACCTTGACTTGTCAAGTGAAATGGAGGTTTCTTTCTGTTATTTATTATTCAGAGGTCTCTAAGCAAGGTCTGAGAAAGGACCTAGCAAATAGGAGGACCTTCTCCTACCCCCAGGGAATTGATGACTCTGTTGGGAAACAGGATGCCTAAGGAAAGACTTACAGCTGATATATTTAAGTACAGGGTACAGCCTGGCTCAGTTGGCACTCTGGGGGAATGTGGTGCATTAGTGAGCCACAGGTGGATTGGACTGGGGGAGACAAAGACATAGAAGCTGAGGTAGATCCAACCTCAGGGTCACATGGACTGTGGGGAATAAGGAGGTAGGAATTGTCACCTGTGTGTTTCTGCCCCTCCCCAAGATAGCTGGAATGGCTTGTGTGTGTGTGAATATGTGTGATCCTCATACCACCTCACCTCCATGCTAGATTATTGGGAGCAAGGTTATATTTTCACAGAGGAGAAAATAGGTCCAACATTCTATCTGTAGAAGTGGCTTCTTAAAACCTCTAGACTGCTGTGAAGTTGTGCTAATCCATCAAGTTAATGCACTGTAATGCAGTAAACACACATCATGTGCACACTCACGAGAGTGGGTGACAAGCATGAGAACTCAAGCAAACTCAGGTAAATACTTTTATATTGTGATCCATGGAGATACCAGAGATACAAAGGCTACCACGCACAGGTCCTGAGGAGCGAGAAGAGGCAGAGGGAGTCTGACAAGCAGATAGGGCTTTTACTACTTGGCCTGAGTCTGCTCTATGTGTGACTTGGGTGGTAAAAGGGTTTTGCTTTTTGTTTTTTGTAATAATTTTCTTGAAATTTGATTCACACAGCTCACCCATTTAAAGCAAATACTTAAATGATTTTTTTTTTTTTTAGTATATTTAGTTATATATACAAGTAGTGTATTTGTAACTGTCGTGGTCAATTTGAAAATAGTTTATCATTACAAAGAAAATCTTGTGTTTTCAGCAGTTAACTTCCTGTTCTCCCTCAGTCCCAACTCTTTTTTTTTTTTTTTTAAAGTAAGTCTTGCTGGCCTAGAACTCAATCTGTAGCCCAGGTTGGCCTACTTCACAAAGCTCGAAGCAATTAAAGGCATGTGTTACCACACCCTGTTAAAACTTATTTTTAATGCTGAAAAATAGTCCATTGTGTAGATGTCCCATGGTTTACTTATCTAGTCATCTATTGATGGATATCTGTGATCCCACCCTCAGGCACTTATAAATCAGGCTATTGTGAGTAGTCACATTACAGAATTCTGTGTGGACATGTTTTCTGCATATTGAATGTATGTCTAAAAGTGGTGGTGCTGGGTCATAGGGTCATCGTATTTAGCCGTTGAAGGAGCCACTATTCTTTCCCACAGTGTTACCTTAGTTCTCATTTTGACCAGAAAAGTATGGGGGTCCTATCAAGGCATATCCTTGTCAAATGTTCAGCCTGTGTCTATCTTTCTCATTGTAGCCATATGAATGAGAACAGTTGGCTCTTCCTGTAACTCTCATTTACATTTTCCTGGTGGCTGAGCAAGCTTTTTAACCCTTCTTTGTTTCTTTTTGAGGAAACCTAAATGCTACTGAAGACTGTCTAATTTACTTATTTACCTGATAGTCAAATAGTATTTGATATGTCTTAAATATTCTATAGACATTCACATTAGATTCATGTTAGTCTTTCTGAAATAGGCCTCTATATAATCATCTTATAAATTAGAGAAATTGAAGTCCAGAGAGCAGAAAGAAGACCCCCACAGCCATGGTGCTGTGGTACATTTCCATGGTTATCTATGCCTGACAAGTTAGACATGGACAACACTTTCTGAATGTACATAGTAAAACACAGAAAGTATGGCGCCACACAGGTTGTGGCCATAAGAGTTTTGCTGAGCTGAATCTTTGCCAATCTAAGCTGCAGCACTTCCCTAAGCCTAGCCTGGGACCCAATGTGGCATTTATTAGTTCTGCTCAGTTATTAGCAACTGCTTGGTTGCAGTTGCTCTTGGCCCTGAGAGGGGATAGTGTGGCATGTAGAAACCACAGCAACTTGTTGGTGTCATATGTCTGAAGTAAATGTGGTTTGTTGCTTTGGCCAGTGAGCTGTGCAGCTACTGCTACAATGATGTGACCATCCTGTTAAGAATGGCTGAAGTAGCTAGAGGACACTTGTGTAGCTTCACATGGGCCTCATGGTTGCAGTGACTACTCTGGCCAATGATCTTTTTTAAAAGTTGTGTTGCCCCTTGTTAGAAGAGACGTATACTCTAGGGCCACATACACAGGTGGACCGCTGGGTTCTGAGACTGGTGGAGGCCATCCTCCAGGGGCTGCCCTCCTCTCCAAGATATGGGCACCTGTTTCTGATGAGGCTTGTCTAGGGAGGGAGAGAAGGGAGAACAATCACTTAGTTGTGGCTGTGTTTGAGGCTTAGGCACAAAAAACTCAATTTCTGTTCAGCTGAAACCCTACAAAGAAAAACAGTGAGTGTATGGGGTTGCCCAAGGACACAGTGCTGACTCTGGCCTGGGAGAGACTTCCTTTCAGTTTACTTGACTTTTTTTTTTTTTTTTTTTTTTTTTTTTTTATCTTTAAAACAAGTCATTCTCATAGCATATAGGGCTCCTTCCACCAAAAGGGAGGCCTCTTAGAAATGTTTGCTTGTTTACTTATTTTTACAGTGCTGAGGATTAAACTCAGACTTCACATACACTTGGCAGAGCCACAGCCCTTTTACTTTTTAAAAAGAATTGTGACAGTCTCACTGTATAAGCTAGATTGGCATTAAACTCACAGTCCTGCCTCAGTTTCTCACACCTGGATGACAGATGTGCACACCTGCACCTAGCCTAGCAACATTACTGAGTTGAGACATTGAGAAGAGTGCACTCATCATTAGGTGCTATGCTTGCACCAAGCAGAACCTCAGGCTCCAAGCCCCATTGCTCAGTCTTTGTCTCAGTTTACTCCTTGTCACTGAAGGGCTGCCAGAGGTAAAAGATTTCCAAACTGTGTCCTCTCTCATCACACACAGTTCTGACTACATCACTTCTGTCACACATCTCTGAACATGGCTGCTGTCCTGTTGGGGAAGCAGTTGTCTGACATACCTGTTAACTCTCTGTTGTCTCTGGCCCTTCACTAAGTGGTGTCATGCCTTCTTTAAGGAAGATACCATACCGGCACTCTTCTCTCCTATTCCTCAGATTCAAGCTTCATTTTGTTGTTGTTGTTGGTGATGGTGGTGGTGTTGGTAGTGGTTGTTGTTGATGATGATGAAGAAGAGGAGGAGGAGGAGAAGGAGGAAAAGAAGGAGGAGGAAGAAGAAAAGGAGGAGGAAGAAGAGGAAGCGGCAGCGGCAGCGGCAATGACTGACTGGCAGGTGTTTCAGGGGTTCTAGTTCCAAACTCCTGTGAAGCCCTTTCTATTTCATCATCCACAACTTGTCAGCTTCACACAGCTGTGTTCCATCTCAAAATCTCAACCCATCTTTGTTTCTGCTTCTGTCAGGTCATCTTGGGCCCAAAAGCTGTGAGTGACTTCAGACAGCTGGATGGTCCGCCTAAGAAAGAGCCTGCTATGGTAGCAAGGAGAGGCCAGGGTCTCAGAAGTTCTGAGGCATTAGCTCCAACCCTAGCTGGGTGCCAGAAGCACCACAGGAGGCTTTTACTCTCCTGATGTCCCAGTCCTAACCCAGGAAATGGGAAGCAGCCTCTCAGCTTCTGTTTTCAGTTCTAGCTGGTTCTGTCATTCAGCAAACCCTGAGTCCTGTGAATACAGCTTGATTTATAGCAAACCATCTTCTCCAAACCTGGGCTATCAGCCAGTCTCTGCCTCTCTCCAGTCAGTTCTTTCTCCTACCTATCCCAGTCTTGAGACAGCACCCCATGGTTTGAGTCTAAAATACCTCACCCAAGGCCATGTGCTAAGTGCTTGGTTGATAACATGGATTCTCCTATTATTAAGTTTACATTGATAGTCAGTCTCTTGGGAGTTCATAGAAATGTAAAAGGCATAGGATGTAGCTGAAGAGAGCAGGTCCTTTGGGCATGCCCATGAAGACCATATCCCCGCTTCCCTCCCTCACTCGTTGTTGCCCTCTTTCCATAGCATCATGATATTTTGCCTCACTTTAAGCAATTGAGCCAGCTAACTATATATTGAAACCCTCGAATCAAAGTAAAATCTCTTCCTTCAAGTAGATGTCCTCAGGAGTTTTGTCACAGTAACAGAAGAATTTCTTGTTACTTTCCTATTTTCTTCTTTCATCCAGATGTCTTGGAAGTGTATCAAAAACTCATAGTAAAAGGTATAAAATCCTTACATAGTGATACTCTCATGTCCCTTTGAGTTCTTAGATATACAAGGCCAGTGACAAGCTCTTTGATTGGCTGGAGGAGATTCTAGACAGTGATAAAACTACAAGTGTGTTTCAGAAACGAGCAGCACCTTGGAAGCTCAAAGGCAGGAGCTATGCATGAGTGTAGCACCCAGGGAACATAGTTCTTTCTTGCAGAGGTACATGTCCATGCACATGAACTGGCACTGAACAGTTTAATAAATAAATGGACAGTGGTTGGTGGGAAGTACTATTGGAGCCCAAGGAGGAAAACTAGGCCATGCAGACGTGATGTAGTGTTGCAGACTTCAGTGCTTAGTCTGATACAGACATCATCAGAGAAACACAGAAAGTAGCAGATAGGATTGTACTCTGGTTCCAGCAGCATGTGCCTTTCTTTCTTGGGCAGCTAAGAGGGCCTAAAAGCCAAGATGAGCAATGAGAATTCCCACCACCTGACCAGGGTTTTTAATGTTCCTCTCCAGGTTAGGCCCCTGACTTCTATGAGGGGCTGATCTAGAGCTGGGCAAATGCTGTACTAGATCAACCAGGAGTCCCTTGTCCAGGAAGTGCTCTGATACCAAACAGGAGCCACTGGAAAAGCTCCTGTACCTAAAGCTGGAACAATGTAAAGAACGAAATGAATAATTATTTTGATTATAATCAGGGTATAAGTTAAATGTCTACCAATCTATGCAGATATTACTATATAGTTGATAAAGAAGAGAAAATCTGTGCAAAGGAATTTCAAATAACCCATGCAGATCTCCCCTCAGAAGTCATCATGTGTCATCAGTCCCTCTCCTCTCCAAGCAGACTATTTAGTATCTAGTGACTTTGTTTCAGATCTGGGCCATAGCTTACCACAAGACATACCACTAACATCAGTGAGAAGTCCTATATTCTCATCAGGTACAGTGCAAGGTCTGCTTTACCTCAGTGGCTTTCCCTCTTAAGATCCAGAACCTAGTCTAGTCATGAGAAAAACAGACACCCCAACTGAGAAATAGTCTTCAAAATACGTGGCTAGCACTTTGTAAAACTGTCAAGATCATAAAAAAACAAGGAAAAATTGAGAACCCATCACAGCCAAGAGTAGCCTGAGGTTCTATGACAATATAATGTGCTCTAGAACACTAGAAGAAAACTCAGAAGACTCAGTGTGAACTTCTATTGATTTGGTTTCAGTATTGGTTAGCTACTTGCACCAACCTGGTGAAAGATGTTGATAATAGAGCCAACCCAGTAATGAGTATGTAGAAATCCTGCATTACCATTACAGCTTTAAAAAGTTAAGATGATGATGATGATGATGATGATGATGATGATGATGATGATGATGATGATGAAGAAGAGGAAGAAGAAGAAGAAGGAGAAGGAGAAGGAGAAGAAGGGGGGAGGAGGAAGAGGAAGAGGTAGAGGTAGAGGTAGAAGAGGAGGAGGAAAAAGCAGTACCAGAAACTCAGGGAAGTGGAGGTTGCTCTAGACCTGGCTGCCTGAATAAGCTAGGAAAAGAAGCTCCTTGGAAGGATAGGCAGGGGCAGGACAGGGACCTAGACTGCAGAGAGGGACGACACCCTGAAGTGAAGCCCATGCAACACACTAGGACCTCTTTTCTGCTTGTAGAATGGGAGGCCTGCCTATAGGTGGCTCATGGAAGTGCATGTGCCAGTGAGACAGGCTACAGGCTACCTAAGTCTTTGTCACTGTCAAAGCAATTACAAAACAGGCTGCAGAATGGAGATGGAGTACACTGGTACCTGACTGACTGCGTGACCTACCTTCCTACCTTCCTGCTTCTCCAAGCTTGGGTGGGTGTCTTGCTGTGACTGTTCGTTCTCTCTAACATATGCTGCTCCCTTCTGACCCTGTTCTGCTTGCTTGGGAGGCTTATCCCAAGAACGCATAGTAGATGAGACTGTGCCTCCTGTTCTCATAGCAATCTTTTTTGAGGCCTTCACCTCTGTTACACTTGGTCTGTCTATGTGATCTGCCTGACTCATCTCCCAGTTCAGCCTCAAGGTATGAAAGCTTTTGTCGTTCAGTTTATTGCTGCTGCCCTAGCACTGATTGCCAACATCAGCCTTAGCATGCTGCTTTACTCTCCCAGCGGCTTCTTTCTACCTGTAGTGGAGATGATGCTACCTCACAGTTACAGAAGTATGACTGTTCATGGAAAGACCCTAGATGAATTGACTTGCTTATCTGTCCCTCTGCTCTCCTGCTCTTAGAGCCTACCTCTTCATAAGACTTCATAGACTAATCTAACCCCTATGTTACTAGCATCTGGAGGAGTCTTGATATTCTGTGCTTGACCTTTTTGCCTCTGTTTTAGTTAGGGTTTCCATTGCTCTGAACACACACCATGACCAAGGCAACTCTTACAAAGAACATTTAATTGGGGCTGGCTTTTAGAGGTTCAGTCCATTATCATCAAGGGAGGAGCATGACAGCATCCAAGCAGGCATGGTTCAGGAGGAGCTGAGAGTTCTACATCTTGTTTCAAAGAACAATAGGAGAAGACTGGTTCCCAGGCAGTCAGGAGGAGGGTCTCAAAGCCCACCCCCACAGAGACACACTTCCTCCAACAAGGCCACACCTCCTAATAGTGCCTCTTACTCCCTGGGGCAAGCATATTAATCCAGCTGTGTGTGTCTTCTTTCCCTCTGCACTGTGCAACCTATGGCAAGTGCCATGGCTCACCCACTATAGCTCCTGCTCTTATGTCGAGTGGGTCCTTTTGGAGTTAGTGACATGGAAACAGGCCTTTAGCTTGCTGCAAGTAACATTCAAACAGGTGTCCATTCCACTGATGGGAAGGAGATGGGTGTCTTAAAGATTATGTTAACAACTTTGGCATCTGGCTGCAGGATATAGGTTGCATGCTAATCTCAATGATAGTGGTTGAATTGGAAGACTCAGGCTTTTTAAGTGGGCAGAGTTTGTGTGGTTTGACTTAGCATTGCCACAATCCAAAAATAGTAATTCATAAGTCAGCTGCTGCTGCTGTCCCTGGTAGTAAAGGTGGAAGGGCAAGGCCATGCCCAGTGGTGGCGGCCTGTATTTTGAATCCACTGAAAGGGCATCTGCAAGGCCACCAGAACTAGATAGAACCAGAGTTGACCATTTTATATTAGCTGTGTCCAGCTCCATCTGTGGAACTGCCACTTTCACATAAGGGTGTGCTGGCCAGCAAGGCATACTTCTTACCCTGTTTCTGCTCCCGTTGTATTTACTGTTTTCAACTTGGGAATTTGGATTGGTCTAGGCCGTGTGTGTGTGTGTGTGTGTGTGTGTGTGTGTGTGTGTATCTGTCTGTCTCTGTCTGTCTGTCTCTGTCTGTCTGTCTGTCTGTCTGTCTGTCTGTCTGTGGGTCTGTCTACATGTCCAAGTATGCATTACAAAAGTTTAGCAGTTCTTATTTGCTAGTTCTGAGGTACTTAGTACACTCAGACTGCTGTGCAGCTATCACTACCATGTACTCTAGACCTCTTTTTAAACTGAAACAGACACCATTAAACACTAACACCCTATTCTTCTCCCTTAGCCCGTATCCCATTCTCCTTAAAGTTTTTATGAATCTGACTTGCTAAGTAAGCCCCTTATTTAAGTGCAACCACCATCTGTGTCATATTGTAACGAGCTGATTTCACTCAGGCTTTATCTCTTTTTTTAACACTTACCAGAACTTCATTCTTTTAGAATTAAATACTACTGTGTTGTTCATATGTTCTACATCTTGTTTATTTATTTATAATATGAATATGACATATGAATATATCATATATAATGATATGTTATATGAATACTATGAAGAGGTAACATTGCTTCTGCTTCTCATCTGGTGTAAATAGTGTTGTGGTAAACATGGAGTATTTGGGTTGCAGACATGCTCTACCAGTGCCTGATTTTATGTGGTACTGTGGGGCTTAGGGCTTTGCTTATGTTAGTCAAGCACGTGCCACTGATAGATGCTTCATTAATTACTGAGGAGCCTCCATGGCTCTTTTCCATAGCAACTGTACCATCATATATTTCTATAAGTGATATATGAAGCTCTTTGTACCCTTACATACCCTTATCAGCATCTGTTACTATCATCCTAACACACTGTGATGTGATATCCTGTGTTACAAATTTGATTTGCATTCCCTAATGACTTATGACGTTGAACATATTTTATGGACTTATCAGACATTTGTCTTCTTTAGAGAAATGGCTATTCAAATCTGCCCACTTTTTTTTACTGTTATGATTTTGCTCTTGTGTTTTAGTTCTTTCTGTATTCTGAAAATTGAGCTTTAGCAGCTATATGGTTTGCAAGTGTTTCTCCCAGCTCTCTGTTGCCTTTTCACTTGTAAAAGTACCATCATTTTTGTCTTTTCCCCTCTCCCTTTGGAAGCAGGGTGTTGACATCTAGCCCAGTTACCTGTGAACTCACAATCCTCCTGCCCTTGCCTCTCATGTCTGGAGGATTTTTTTTTTTTTTAACTGTTACTATTTGTTTTGATAGGTCTTGGTGACTTATCTTTGAGCTTTCTGTCATTTTGCTCTAGCTTCCTAAGTGCTCTAATCATAGGCCAATGCCACCACATCAGATGCCTCTTTTGCACTTACATAATAAGTTGTTGTCACATATGGTATAATAAGTTCTTAAGATGGTCAAGTGGGTCAGCTCCCGAGCCTCAACTTTAGGACTAAAATAGGCCTTGGCTGGGTGGGGAGGGCTTCTTAAAGGCAGATCCATTGTTAAAGGCCTTGACTACTTAATAGAGCCTGTGTGTCTTGCTGGTTCACCAGCAGCTCCAAAGAAATTGGGCTGTCATAGCAGATGTGAGAAGGAACTTCTAGGGCTTGTCAGTGTGTGATAAAGATCTTTGTTATGTTCTTTTCACTCTTGCAAAATAAATGTAAATAGCCTAACAAGGCCCCCTGGAAACCTTGAGTGGCTTCTGTACCTCCACATAAAGCCTTTGGACCTTCGAATATAAAGATGTCTCAGTGGGTAAAGGCACTTGCCACCAGTTCTCACAGCCTGTGTTCAGTTCCCAGGATCCACATGGTAGAAGGAGACAACTGACTCCCGTAAGTTGTTCTCTGACCTTCAAACTTGTATGGCATGAGTGTACAAGCACAATAAATAAGTGTAATAAAAAGTAAATATCCTTTTAAAGTAAAAATATTGATTTGTAATATCTCATTGCACATTGAGTGTGTGTACTCCTGTGTATATATGCCCATCACTAAGTAAAAATGGTGTTTTCTGTGGGTCTCAGGTGTTTTTGAAAAACCTATCCTAGGTGGTAGAGAGATGGCTCAGCAGTTAAGAATGTTGGCTGTATCTGGGTTAGTAGTGACACACGCCTTTAATCCCAGCAGAGGCCGGAAGTTTGAAGCCAGCCTGGTCTACAAAGTGAGTTACAGGACAGCTGGGGCTACACTTAGAAACCCTGTGTCGAAAAACTAAAAAGAAAAAAGAAAGACAAAAATACCTCAAGTTAAGTACACACCCCTGGGAAGCCTGCTCTTTTCTGAAGGGAAATGGATGAGGAGTTGCATCTAAGGTTAAAGTAAAAATACTGATTTGTAATATCTCATTGCACATTGAGTGTGTGAGGCTGGAGGTGTAGTGAGCAGGTGAGAGTAGTGGAGAGAGGGGAAACTGCAGTTAGGATGTATTGAAAACAAAAAATTAATTTAAAAAGAAGAAAGGGGGTGGTGGTGGTGGTGGTGGTGGTGGTGGTGGTGGTGGTGGTGGTGGTGGTGGTGGTGGTGGCGGTGGTGGTGGTGATAGCAGCTGCTCTTTTAGAGGACCCAAGTTCAGTTTCCAGCATCTGCATGGCAGCTCACAAGAGTCTGTAACTCTAGTTCTAGGAGATCTGACACTATCACACAGAGATACATTTAGGCAAAACACCTATGCACATAAAATAAAAATAAATCATTAAAAAAGAAAAAAGTCTAATACTTGAGACAGTGGGTAGGGTCAGGCTTGACAAACCCTTTGGGAAGTAGTACTCTGTACCAGAGGGAAGTGGGTTTCTGTAGGAGTGTTTCCTTCCCCACTTGAGTGAAGGATGACAACCACCATGTGGCCTCTGAGCCACCTTTGGTTCCTTAATAGTAGCTACTTGTAAAAAATGACCTCCTACCATACTAACCAGCTTCTCAGGACAGCTCATCCCATTCTCTTCCACTTTTCTGGCTTAAGCTCTTTTCCTAAACTCTCCAGGATCAATAACAAACAGGGTGTGCCAAGTGTAGTGCACACACTGCTAATCTCAGTGGTCAGACAAGTAGGAGAAAGGGGATCAAAAGTTGATGGGTTGGTTTTCCTCAAAGTACACCTGCTGGGGTATAATGGAGTGCATACCCATACCAGCTGGCAGAAGACCGAGGATAGGACTAGGCTCTCAGTATACTCTGCTCCATCTTTAATGAGAAACCCTTGTCCTGTCTCCCCTACCTCCAGTTTGCTAGTCTCCTTCTTACATGACCATCAGCTTATAACAGCTCTGCTGTCCTAGCTTTGGCAGTATGGGAGCCAGACAGCTGGAGGGCTGTGTTGCATCTGATCCTATAACTATAATATAGAAGCACTGCCTGTCAAATGTCAAATCTCTCTTCTCTCTCTTTTTTTCTTAACAAGAAAATTTAGGTGAAGCCTTTTGTCTTTGGAGACCTGAGTTACTAACCTTCTTCTGCCTGAATTTAGGTTACAGCATAAGAATTTGGCCTTGCTTTTGGAAGTTGGGTTCCAGTCCTGCATAGCTACTTCCTAACATATTAGCTTCTTAGTGTCCTTCCTCCCTCTCTAAAAGGTGGTGTAAGGAGGGATATAAGGGAAATGGAGCTTCCCACATCTTGGGGCTGTAAGCATATTCAGCAAGAGGGTGGGGTAGGGCTTGAACCTGGGTCATATTTAGGGTAAGTAGCACTGCTACCAGTGCTGCTGTGACACTAGTGCTTGTTCCTTTAAGTGGCAGTGTGGAGAGCTACAGAGAACTTTTCTCAGCACGTTTCCAGTACGAACCTGACCTACTGCCCAAGAGTAGTAGTTGGAATTACATGATAACTATTCATTTTAAAAGTAAAGGCCAGTTATCTCAGCTGATTCCATTTCCTTGATATTGTAAAAAGAACAGGGATAAATGTAGACATGCAGGTATCTCTGTAGTAGAAGACATTCTTTGGACACCTCCTTAGGAGTGGTATAGCTGGGTCATAGGAAGTTCTGCTCTTAGTTTTCTGAGAAGCCTCCACATTGATGTCGGTAGTGGCTGTACTCACTCCTCCTGCACTGGGTTGCTCTCTCCCCATAGCCTCACTATAGAGCTGGGTGGAAAACATTACTTTTAAGTGAGGTGACCCAGGCTCAGAAAGGCAGAACCCTCAGGATTCTCTCCTTAGTACAGATCCACAGCTCTAGCTGCTAGATATGTTGTGTCCAAGCTGGAGAAATGTGGGTAAAAGCCAGAAAACTAGAAAGGGGGCACATAGGCTAGAAAAAAAAAAAAAAAAAAGATTTTGTTAAGGGAGAAGGATGAGGAAAAGAGCAGAGCAAAGTTGCCAGAGAAATATTAGGGCACAGGACACAGTGGAGGCGGGGCAGGGAGAGGAGGAGAGTACATGAAAGTCAACAAAAATGAAGTATGTGTGAAAACACCAGATGGAAACTAATTTTAAAAATAAGGTCCATAAGATAGCTCAGATGGGTAAAAAAGGTGCCTGCCACTAAGCCTGATGACCAGAGTTCAGTTCTCAGGATCACATGGTAGAAAGAGAGAACCAACTCCTAAAGGTTACTCTTTTGGCCTCTACACATGTGCTGTGGCCTCGATGTGAGTGTGCACACAAGAATACTAAATAAATAAATACAAAAATCTGAAAAAAGAAAAATAACTTTCATTATAATACTTTTAGAAAACTGTCATTTATGTTACTCCCATTTTAAAAGACCAGTTAAAAGGAGAAAGTTAATGTCGAATGGAGAGAGGGAGATGGTACAGTGGATAATGCACTTGCCCCACAAGTGTGAGGACTTGAATTCAGATCTCCAGAGTCCACATAAACTGGGGGTGGTAGTACCTGTCCAGCACTCTTAGGATGAGATTGCAGAATCCCTAGCATCTTGAGAGCCAGCTTCCTTTGTTCATGTAATGGTGAACAATAAAGAGACACTATTTCAAACAGGTGTAAAGTGAGGTGAGCCCAAACATACTGTGCCACACCTACTCATAGTGGGAGGTTACTCTTGGGTTTTGTTGTTGTTGTTTTGTTTTAGTTCCAGAACTTTTCACAGCTGGAATGAAAGTCAAGTCAAACAATTCAGCCACTTTAGGAAATAGTTTATTTCATTTGAAGGAGTTAAATATACAGTTTCCATTTTGAGCTAGCAATTCCACATCTAGCTATCCACCTGAGAGCAGCAAAAGTATGTAGCCATTCAAACACATGAATATGAGAATCCATAGCAGTTTTATTTACAACAGTTCCAAGTGGAAATAACCCAGGTGTTCTTTGGTGGTAAGTGAGAAAGCGAAGGGGGTTCATCTGTGTGGTAGATTCAGCATGGACAGAAAGTGATCTGTTGAACCTTCAGAGTGTGGTGAAAGAAGGAGGAGCTTCTGAACACAAAGGGCTTTGCACCATGTGATTCTGTTTAGATAAAGTATTGGATGAGTGATGAGGCAAAGGGAATTGGAGGGAGACGGAGGGAAATGATGGTTAAAGACCTGAGGTTAGTAGGGGTGAATAGTGTACAATTTTGTAAATCCTGAATAGCCATTGAACTGTACTCTGTAAACAGGTAAGTTGTGTGATATAAATTATAAAGCTGCTATTAAAACACTACCTAAAAGAGAATGTTAATTTCCTTCTGCCCTGGCTTAGTTTGTCTTTTTGGTTTTGTTTTTTGAGATACTGTCTCTATCTAGCCCTGGCTAGCCTGGTTGGCCTCACTTTCAACAGGCCTCATTACTTTACTTCCCACCTTCTGGGATTACAGATATGCACCAACATATATGCCTAGCTGGCTTTGCCTTTTATCAACCATTTTGAAAGCCTTTGTAAAGGGAATAGACCTGAGGTCAGGGAGGTAGAGAGGTTGAAGGCAGAGACCGTGGCTATACTCAGCTATAAGGCAGGACCTTTGGCTCACTGTCCTCCAGTTTCTAGTATTGACTGTTGCTGTGCAAAAGGGAAGAGTTGGGCTGTACGGACCTGAACAGTTTGGTGACACTGAATCCTTGAACAGCCTGGTGGCCAATTCCTTGAGAAGAAAATACTGGGAATTTTGTTGATGTATTTTATCATCTTCCCTTAACATCTTTTTGTATGATACAGTGTCATAGTTTATAATCTATTCACATAGGTCTAAAATCTACCATGGCCATTGTTGTCAGTGTTTTAATTCCAAGAACTGGGATGGAGTTCCAGCAGTAGAGAAGAGGCATCCTTAGCAGTTCCTGTCATCTGGTCACTCCTGGCTGTCTGCACAGCTCCTGTCACTCAGTTTTCACAATCCCCATATTGTTAGTTTTCTGTCTCAGAGATAAGATGTGTCTTGTCCATGGAGTGAAGAACACTTGCTTCTGTATAAGAGTGGACAGTTTACCCAAAGCAGGTTTAGGAGGCTGCTAGAGGGGCCCTGTAATTAAGATTTAGTCCTGTAATGGACTAGAAGGGACTGACCCTGGAAAGAAGATGCAAGGAAGATTAGGACCCTGCCCTGGGCCTCCCCATCCAGAAAGTGAGCAGGATTTGGATGTAAGCAAGACAGGGCATTAGACTACTATTTCTGTTCACTGCTCCCTGAGAAGACCTGCTTCTTGGTTGCAGAACTGCCTATGCTACAAGGCTGTGCTGGATCCTCATGATACCCTTCCCCAGGGTGTGTGCTCTTGAGCTCAGAGGCTTGCCAGAAAGGATTCTGATCCAGCTTTCAGCCATGGGGAAGAAAAGGTGGGCCTTGTGTGGGTGAGAGCTCTGCTATCCTGGGGCTGCCCCACCCCTACCCCTACCAAACTCTCTGAATCTGCATTAAGCAAGTTAGAACTCTTTGATCGGCCTGATGACCTTAACTAAAAAAGGCCTTGCCTAACAGTCCACCCACCTGTGGCTTCTGGAGCAGGCTATGCCAGTGTTTCCCAATGGGATCTGGTAGTGTGAAAGAACTGGCATGATAGGATATACTGCAACCGGTCTGCCTTCCCAGAGTATCTGTGTTAAAACATTCCAGTGTCTTACTTAAATGGTGTGTGTGTGTATATCCAAGTGAACATGTATGTTGACCTTTGCCCTCCAAGAAGTCTCTGCAGGACTCCTTAAAGCCCAGATAGGTGTGGGGGAGCCTTTGGGTCAATCTCCCAATCATTGAGCTAGTGCTCAAAGATGTGGCTTTACTTTACCTACCTCCTTATATCTTTTTAAAAAAATTTTTTTTTTCTATTTTGAATCTACTATTTCAGAAGCTTTTCCTCACTGATCTGAGACTAGGAGCTTGGCTGCTTATTCTCTCCAGCAGTCATCACTAAGATATTCCCTCACTGTCCTGCCCCATCCTCCAGTGCAAGCCAGAACACTGTTCTCCATGTAGAAAGTAAAGTCCAGCTGGTGTCCTCTACACAAGTCCAGCTTAGCCTGCCCCACCATGGTGGGTAGGAAGTGGTACTATGAAGGCTGAAGACTGAAGGAGGGGGTAGATACTGCTGGTGGCTGTGGGACCTGACACCACCCCTTTTGAGTGACTTGTTTTGTACTTGCAGCCTACCACCCTCCCTCAGGGCACCATCAACATGAACCAGTGCACAGATGTGGTGGATGGGGAGGCCCGCACAGGGCAGAAGTTCTCCCTCTGCATCCTGACACCTGACAAGGAACATTTTATCAGGGCAGAAACCAAGGAGATCATCAGTGGGTAAGTCGGCCAGAGCCACAGGAGGCACTGTGTGTTTGCTCACCCATTTCTGAGGACTCCAGGACTTCCAGGTCTTCCTTGGAACTCTTCACTGGTTGGTCATCCTCCCACCCCACATACACCCCATTCTCACCCTGTGCCTCCCTGGCACTCAGCTACACAGTGCTGCTCATGTCTTCCCCTCAAATAGACTCGCCCTCTTTTCCAGGCTGTGTATCAGTCAGCCTGTGTGGCAGCCCCTTTGAGAAACCTCCAGGTGATCCACGTGCATGTATTTTCTGTCCTCAGTGATGAATCCCGTTTATCCTGTAAGGCTGGAAGAGGGCAGGTGTGTCATTAAGGCCCTGGGAGAAATCAGTCTGTGGTTGAGGGGTATAGGCTGTAGCACAGGGTAGAGGGAAGTAAGGACATGAAGCCATCTAGTTTAAGCAAGTACAAGGCTGTTGGGAGCATTGTCTTCTTTTAGCATCCTTGAGTTGCATCTCTAGTGTTGCTGTTCAGGAAGCCAGACAGCACTGGCCAAGAGATACCCTCTGGTAGGTAGGTGACTGAGAGTTCTCATTTCCAGGCTTCTAGGGATAACCTGAAGGAGTACTTTGTGTGTCTTCCTGAGTTTAACCCAGACCCAAGATTTAAGAGTTTGCAGGTCTTCTAATGAACTAACCCATGCCCTATACCAAGGAATCTGAGAGTTAGGAGTAAGAGCAGTTAGGTGTGAGTAACTGTCTGTACTTCTGACTACAGTTGGCGTTACCTGGCCTGATCTAGCACACATGTCCCAAGTGGATCTTCCTAGGGAGCCTCACCTCCTAGACTTGGATCTAAGAGAGGGCCTGAATGGCAGTTGGGACTGAAAAGGGAATCAGGGGTCTTTAGGACAAGCAGGGAGTATCCAGAACTGGGTCAATGATGCCATATGGCTCAGAGAGATGATGTTTAGCATCTAACTGACTGACTGATCCTTTGACAACTACCTTGGGTTCCTGGCTCTACTCTTGAGTCACTCTCCTTGGTTACTTCTCTGTCATCTGTTCTGTCAGCATACCATGGGGACCTGCTAAATAGACGTGGTTATTAATGACCATTAACTGACCAAGGTACCAGAGGCATGTAACTTCAAAATCCGGTATGCAGGCTCTTACTTCTTGGGATCCACAGCTTGTATGGTAGGTCATAGCTATAGTTATAGCAAGTCAACTGAAATTCTTTCTCTCCCCTCATTCTTGAAACCTCTCTTTTGACCCAAGGAGCAGCTTCTTTAGCCTTGCCCACATGCTGGGATCTTTGGTACCCAGAGAAGTCAGGCATGGCACAAATGTTCCAAAAACAGGTGCTTTACCCTTACTTTCTTTGACTCCTCTAATCTCAATGCCCTCTCCAATGCTGTTATAGTTCTTCATCTGTGTACTCCAGGTACCATTGGCCTACATGCTTTGGTCACATCAAAAACCAGTTCCTAAGAAAATGCTTTCACCAAGCAGGTAGAGCAGGGACATCTACCACCTACCCAGCATCTCTTCCCTCATGCCATGAGTGGCTTCTAGGCTGCTGAGACCATATTTAACATAACTTTTCTAAAGGATTGATTGGGGCTTGTTTTTGCTCTCTGGCTCAGCCAGAGGCTAGCATTCTCTTCTCCCTGCCCTGCCATCACCTCTGCCATATGGCTCTCAGATTCTCTCGTTCTCACTGACAGCTCTGCCTTCTGGAGTTGGAGAAAATAAGTCACCACCAACCTCATGTATACTAACTGACCCTCATCTCTGCACTGGGTTGTTGTTCTTAACATTTCTGACACTTCTAAATATGTTGGGTTTCCATGACAAAATCAAATGTAGCTGAGTGTGGTAGCACACGCCTGCAATTCCAACTTTTGGAAGACTGAGGCAAGAGGAGAGTCAGGAGTTCCAGGATAGCCCAACAGCCTAGGCTACATAGCAAGACTCTGGTTTGTTGTTTTAAATGGGGGGAGGAAGGAAGAGATAGGTATACAGACCTGTTCCATCATGCCTCAGCCCTGACAACTCTGTCGCTAGTCATGGCAAGCTTAGCAGTGACCAAGAATCCCGGGCTGTCCTTCCTCAACCTCTTCCCAAGTCCCTAGCTAACTTAGCAACCAAGTTGCTCTTGATGACTCCACCCAGCCAAGGCTCCTGGAGTTGACAATGGATAGAGCATAGGAAGTTTTAAGCACAATTCCTACATTCTACAACCCCTGCCGTGTACCCCACATACCTGAGGTCCTTGTGGGAAGATAATCTTGATTTAGAATTCTAGTGAAATTGTAGGAGTCACTCCCTTCAGGCACAGGACCTCAAGTATCTGTCAGAAATATCAGTTGATAGGGAGCAGTTCTAAGATCCAGGCCTCCTGAAGAAAGATGGAGCAGGAGGCTAGGAGCTCAATGCCCTAGGAAGTCTGCCCATCTGCTAGTCTTCAGGTGTAACTCCTTCCTCTCTTTGGAGCCATGGAAAAGTGACCTACACGCACCTTTAAGGCTCTGAGAGAGTAAGCCTTCATTTGTGCTCTGGGCAACATGTAGATCCCTACCCTAGGCCTGGACCCAGCATGGCCGCTGGTGTTTTGTGAAGTTTTAGAGCCCTGTCTCTTGTGATTCCTGCAGTTATTGCTTGTCTAGAGGGAAGGCTGGCTGTTGTGCTCCATTTGGCCTTAGCTGAGGCCAGGTTTCAAAAGCAAACCTTTTTCTGTGTTACAGTCCTTCTGTCCTTCTGAAATTCTGGATATGCTCTCATTTAGCTACTGGTCTCAGAAATGAGATGAGCCCCAAGGGACTAGGAGCACCCTAGGATATGGTTACATAGAGTGGCAGTGCCAGATCTGGGGTCTTAACCTTTTGTCTCTACCAGCTCCACGCTTTCTATTGCTGTCCCAGAGTGGCTTTCTAGAATGCTGGCTCTAGTGAAGGATCCTTGGCAACTGTGTAGACTTGTTTAAACCTGGAGTGTATGGCATTTTCCTGTGTAAGTGGTGGTCTGGTTTATTAGCCTCTTACTCCTGAGGTTCCACCATGGGAACTTAGCTGATAGAACTCCAGATTTTTCTCCTTTTAGTCAGTATCTGCCCCAGTAGCCCTTATTGGCTTCCAGTCATTGCCTGGTTGTGCAATCACCAAATCCAAATCTGGGTGGGCATTTTAAAGTTGAGACTAGGCTAATAATGGGACAATGATCTCCCTTCATTCCACGATGCCTTTGGTAGATCCCAGCCTCTTAGTCAGAATAGAGAAGTCATCTTGTTCTCAGTCCATAGTGGCCATGGAAGGGTCATTGTCTAGCCTTGTCTTCATACATCCCATGCCTTTCCTGACTTGTTAAATGACACAGTCTCTACAGCTACTGCACTCTGATCTGGAGCAACACCCACCCTCCTCAGTGTGACCACTGGATAGGTATCTCCAGAAAGGGTACCTAAGAGGAGCCTGAGGTCTTTACCACCTCAGCAAGGCTTGGAGTCCTAGGTCCTGAAAGGCAGGGATTTACCTGGTACTATCTCTCATCCTGTCTTCCCAGGTGGTTAGAGATGCTCATGGTGTATCCTCGAACCAACAAGCAGAACCAGAAGAAGAAAAGGAAGGTAGAGCCACCTACCCCACAGGTAGGCTGGGTGGCCAGGCCTAGTGGAGCTGGGCCTGGGAAAAAGTGAGGGCAAGAGGGTGGGGAAAGGTCTGGCCAGGGCTGAGGTGGTCACACTTTGCATGCCTCTTCCTTCCTCCTGCCTACACCTTAGGAGCCATAGGCCATATATCATCGTCTCTGAGTCACTGAGCAGACGAGCCTGCTAGAATGTCCTGGGATGTCTTCAGGAGGGTTCAAACCAGCAGGCAAATACTGAGCAAATAGCAAATAGCAGCCTAGCGTGTGTCCCTTCCCCCTGGCCATCCCATCTACTTCTGGGAAGGGAAGAATGGTGGACTCTTCTGCCACCGCCAGAGGAGAGGAGTAACCCTGAGCAACAGGGAAGGTGAGACCTGGTGGTTCCTTGCCCTGACTCTTGTGTGACCAGAGATAGGTGGCTGGGGCAGCCCAACCAGGTCCAGTCCTTCTCTCTGTGTCCCCCTCATCCTCATTCCCTTTTCTCCTCCTAGCCAGTGTTCTGGGCTCATGGCAGGAAGTGCTCTGCCCCCATTCTTGCTGTGTTCACCACACCCTTAGGCTCTGGAAGGGTGAAGTCACCATTCTGAATTTCCAGCAAGGGCCTTTTGCTTGGGTGGTTATAGGTACTTAGTGTTCATTTCTTCCCCTCTATACCAAATGTTGCTTTCATCAGGATTTTGACCTAGGTTGTATAAATCAAGTCAGTCCTGAGAATGAACAAGATAAGTCTTCTGGGTATCACAAAGCCAGAGTCCTGTGGAAGCAAAGAGAAGCAGCCCAAGATAGAACCCTGAGTCCCTGGGCCAGACTTTGTTGTCTTCTCTGGCTTCTCGGGCTGCAGAAGTAAGACAGGCATAGGCTGCTGACCTGGGTCTCCACATCTCTAGACTACTGTGGACAGTAAATCCTATTAGTAGGATGTAGCCCAGGCCTGCATCCTATTGACCAGCATCCATCCTGCATCTCATCCTTACCCAAGAAGCCCCAGAGGGCACCCAAGCCAGGCTTCCCTCGAGAGCAATGCCCCTAACTGAAGTAATTTAAAACATGTAATCAAAGAAATTAAAACATGTTTCTGGGAAACTGAAAGTAGAGCCTTCTGCTTGGGAGCAGCAGTTAATGCTCAAATCTCCCAAGCTGCCTGGTTTGAGAGAAAAGTCCTGGCTGAGTAACAGTGGTTAGGGTTACGCCTTGTTTCCATGGTAATGCCTTGGAAGCACTGCAGCATAGAACTTCTGCCTCCAAATATGGTAACTCCCTATGTACCAGAGACAGCCTGGGTCAGGCTAGAAATTTGGATGTATCCCCTCCCCCACAACTTTGTCCCTTCCAAATGAAGCTGCTCTGTGGCCAGGCTCCAACTCTCTGGCCAGTAGAAAGAGCCCTATGATCCCAGAACAGGAAAGTCACCCCTTCCCTGAGGGTATGCCTCAGAACTAGTGCACAGAGTTCTTAGCCTCTACCAGTGTTATGGCATGCCTCGCCCCTTCCCCATAGCTAACCTCTGGTTAGTCTCAGGAAAGAGACATGGTTTACATTTGGGTTGAAGTCTCGGTACACCCATACACACTTAAAACAGCCTGCTATCAGAGCATTTATGTAGCAGGTGAGCCTGAAGCTCAGTTTCCATCTCTTTCCCATATCCCTGCACAAAGCCTAGAAGACTTTCAGGTTAGACCACTCAGGACTAGAAGCTTGGTTTCTGTGGGGTCCAAGCTAAATTCTTCCGCTTGACCCTAAAGAAAAATCAGATGATAGAGGCACCAGACATACATGTCATTGAAAAGAAGGCCTAGAGTAGAGGGGAACAAGAATCCCCAAGCACAATGAGAGCAAGAGTGTCCTAGCTCTCCAAGAGTCTGTTGCTCATATGAAACTTGGGAGGGTGGCTTTTTTTCTCTGCCAATCCCACAGGCTCGAGCCACCAGGCTCAGAGACCTGGGTGGTGCTCCTTGCTCTGTATCTGGATATGTGGAGTTTTCACTGTTCATTTCTAGGATTCATGGTTTTATAAGGTCTCTGCTGCCCTCTACTTCAAGGTTCCTCCTCACTGTGGCCCCTGCGTGGCGCGCGTGCGCGCGATCTCTCTCTCTCTCTCTCTCTCTCTCTCTCTCTCTCTCTCTCTCTCTCTCTCTCTCTCTCTCTCGATAGGGTTTCTTATATTTTGGGTTGTGAGCCTAGCCTTTAACGGCTGAACCATCTCTCCAGCCCGAGATGGGGTAGCCCTGGATGTCCTGGAACTCACTCTGTAGACCAGGCTGGCCTCAAACTCAGAAATCCACCTGCCTCTGCCTCCCAAGTGCTGGGATTAAAGGCGTGCACCACCACTGCCTGGCTCCCTGCTTCATTTTCATGCCAGAGAAGTAGAGAATGGCACCCCTGAAGAGAAGGAGCTTACTCCCTTTTTTCTTGGCTCTGGAAGCCCTTCTGAGTGCCTGTGGTAGCAGGCAGGGTTCATCACAGTCTTACATGAACATGACAGCTGGCTGTTCAGAAATAGGAGGCAATGACTCAGGCTGGCATTGTGCAGTCTGTGCCTCTATACCTCTTTGTGGCCACATCCACCAAACTAGATTTCTCATCCACCTGCTCAGAAGAAAAGGGATCTAACCCAAGAATGGGGATTTGTTTATCTATCCTCCAGAAGACAGAATACTGTTTATATAGAAGGAGCAAGCTCCTTTGGGGTCAGAGGTATAGGTCAGGCCTGGTGATTTGGCTTGAGACTACATGGAAGTGGGATGTGGATATTTATATATCATCCCCTCTGTCTTTGTGGCAAGATAGTAAACAGCTGAAACCACCCTCTTGGCAGCCCCCTCTGCAGAATGGTTGTATACAGAACATGAGTGCTCACTACAGGACAGCTGGGATTGCCATCCTGTCTTTATCTGAGTTCAACATCTAAAGAGTCCAATTCTCTGTTTACTTAGAAACTGGATTTGTGTGTCTTCTGAGTTCTGTTCAGGGCTGTACCACTTCTGTGCCCTGGGAAAACTGGGAAATGACTTGAGCTACCAATAAAGAACAGCTTGTGCTGGAGAACAAGGTGTGCATGTGGCAGGTGTGGGTGTGCTGGTTTTAGTGGGGTGTTGTGTGTCTCGTATCGGTCCTGATGTATTCACAGAGTGTCAGAGTGAGGTGCTTAAACAATAGACATTGGGGTTTTCTCAGAATTCTGGAAACTGGGAAGTTCAAGGTTAAGGTGCTAGCAGATGTGGGCCCACTTCCTGGTCCTCTCTCACATGATGGAAGGGTCAAAGTAGATCTCCTGGCCTCTTTATAGGTTACTAATTCCATTTGTGAGGGCTCTACTTTCAAAACCTAACGAAATCATAAGGGCCCCACCTCCACAAATCATTGTCAAGGGGATAGGATTTCTAATGTGAATGACCAACAACAGTCAGGCCTTAGTGTCTGTCTTATTCAGTAGCTCTTTCACATCATCCCTGATATTCCATTTAAGCTAAGAGTGGGTAAAACCACAGAGTGCTGTGGAATTCACTTTCTGCACTTTTCCCAATGATCTTGATAGCAGTGGGCCTGGCCCAGAGGAGTATGCTCCTCTTTCGCCTTGTCCTGTTTCCCTTTGTTTATGTCTCAAGTATCTGTGAGTATAGGAATGGCAGATTCCTATGAGCTCACCCCTAATAATTGAGCTGCTATTCTAGGTATTGTCTGGCAGCATACAGAAAGAGCTTTTAGATACTTGGTGACATGGCTCTGGTAGAAACCCAGAACTTTTCCTTTGCAAGGCCTCTTGGACAAGGCACTGTAGGTCCACAACCAGAAAAAAATGGCTTCTCATCCCCCCAACACTGTTTTGCTTGTATTCCTTGTAATTTAGCAGCCAGGACCTGTATGCTAGCTTAGGCTATGTACTTATGCTACCACCCTTACTGCTGTCTCTCCAGGAACCTGGGCCTGCTAAAATGGCTGTCACTAGCAGTAGTGGCGGCACCAGTGGTAGCAGCAGCAGCAGCAGCAGCATTCCAAGTGCCGAGAAAATCCCCACCACCAAATCCACGCTCTGGCAGGAAGAAATGAGAGCCAAAGATCAACCTGATGGGACCAGCCTGAGTCCAGCTCAGAGTCCCAGCCAAAGCCAGCCTCCTGCTGCTTGTACCGCAAGGGAAACAGGACTAGAAAGCAAAGAAGGTGAGCAGCAGCTGATCAGCCTGTGGGCCTCCTTGTTGTGGTGATGTGTCTTACACTGCTGGAGTGGGCCTCCATCCAGGAGATAGGAAGTGACACTGGGTATGTGATACAAGACCCTAGCTAGAGTCCTGTCATGGGACCTGAGCTCTTCCTCCCTCTGTGCATCATTCATCATCAGTTCTGGGCAGCACTGGCCTGGCATGACTGGGTTTTTGGCCTATGAGATTCAGCTTGGCTTCTCTACCTCACCTGTAAAGGAGAAAGGTATAAGCACCTACTCCATTGGCCTCAGGAGATCTAGGAACACTATTCTTTCTGCCTCTCTGGACCTCTGTTCCTGTACCACAGGTTCTTACCTCATTAACTCTTAGAACCTGCTGGGTTGGGTGCCTCCTGTCTTTAGAGGGATAGCAGTTAGGAGAGCAGTGGCCCTCTCCTTGTTGTTACCATCTTGTTCAGCCTCCTGGAGGAGAAGAAGGGCCAGAGAGGACACCATTGACAACTTTGTGCTGTGCCCTCACCACTTGGTTTATGGTACTGCCCTAGCAGAGTTAGTTTCCTTCTTTGCCTCCCTCAGTTGGAGTTCTTCAGCATACACCCCTATCCACATTTAAAGTCCATGTGCTTCATATCATGCCTATACAAGGCCTCCTCCCTGCCTCAGAAATGTACCAAGAGCCTGAAAGACGTCTTTTTGATTGGTTTCCTCCTGTGGTCTGGTAAGAAACCATTGGTTTGGATAGAGTCCTGCTTCCCCACCAGAACTGTACGAAAGGGACTGTCTGCAGGTCTGACTGCAAAGTGGCCAGACTGGAGGAAAGGGTAGAGAGTAAAGGCAATGGAAATAGGTGGTCCATTTCTGCCCAATTTTCTCTTTTTACCTCTAGCCCGTTTGTAGCTGTAGAGTATGAATATGGAGGGTGTTGAGGCAGCTCCTGGTTGATCGCATAGGCTTTTGGAAAGTTCTCATGACAGAACTGACAGCAGTCTGAGCAAGCCGCCTCTTGTCTTCTAGATGAAAGCACCATAAGTGGGGACCGTGTGGATGGTGGTCGGAAAGTACGGGTTGAAAGCGGCTATTTCTCCCTGGAGAAGGCCAAACAGGACCTGAGGGCTGAGGAGCAGCTGCCCCCACTACTCTCCCCACCCAGCCCCAGCACCCCACACAGCAGGTATGGTTGTCCTGGATCGCCTTCACAGGAACTCAGCCACTCCCTTCACTCTCCAGGTCTTCCAGCCCCAAGCCGCATGGTCTACAGCATCTGCCCTGACAGCCTGGGTGAGGCCAGCAGGCCACCCAACCACATGGACTCCAGCAGTGCTGGGGGGTGGGGAACAGAGATACTGGGGAGCACCTTTGCCTTTAAAGCCAGCAGGCAGTATGCCGCCCTGGCCGACGTCCCTAAGGCCATCCGGATCAGCCATCGAGAAGCCTTCCAGGTGGAGAGAAGGCGGTTGGAGCATAGGACTCGGGCCCGGAGCCCTGGCAGGGAAGAGGTGGCCCGTCTGTTTGGCAACGAACGGAGGTAAGGAGGGCGCTAGAGGGCTAAAGTCATGTATGTGCTCACACAAGCGTACTTCAGGAGCATGATCTCTGTTCAGTGTGCGGAGCCCTTCCTCTATGGGTCCCAGACAGTGGTGCTAGTTCTCAGTTCTTGGCAACCAGATATAGGACTAAGTGCCTACAAGCTGGCTGCTGTAGGTTGTGCTTCCCAGATTAGGCTTGATGTAGCTGAGTCTTATGCTTCTTGACCTTCTCTCTTCTCAGAGAGAACTTCTGTTCTCTGAGAAGACTCAGAGCTGCAGATAGGGACCTGGCCCTCCTCATGCTGGCAGTTCTGCAGTTGTCAGAGGGCACTGAAGAGGTTCTGAGATACAAGAAAGTGAAGGGGCAGCATAGGTCCTTCCCACCAAGATGCAAGAGGCAGTGAGAAAAACTGCTGGGTGTCTCAGTTACCACTTTTACAAACCTCTGGGCTTTGCCGAAACGACTTCCTACCAGTGGCAGAAATATACTTAACTGCTGAAAAAATAAGGCTCCTGCCTACTTTTCTTCTGCCCTGTTCCCAAGCTTGAGGACTAGGGAACATTCTACCCATGAGTCCACCACCACCACCACCACCACCACCACCACCACCACCACCACCCCACCCCCGTCTGCCTCAGATTCTCTACCATACCTCTGAGCTGTGTTTGCTGTCCAGGCCAGGTTTCTTGCTTAACAGCAGACAGGTCTCTAAAGACCCATGGTGGCCCCAGGGGAGTTTAAAAGCACACCCTTCTGCTTTGCTGTGTGGGATTGTGGGGCAGGGCACAGCTCTCATTAGGTTTATGAAGAAGTCTTCTGTTCAAAATGGCAACTCCAGAAATATCTTGAGTGTCTTCCTTGCCCTGGGTGCAGGCTGAAGTTCAGTCAGGTGTTGAAGGCAGGATGAAATTGGGGAGGACTTTGGTCCCCTTTTCTCAACTCACAGTTAGTTGACACCCAACCCAGCTTGTTTCAAATGGCCTACGGACCCTCAGATAGACAGTGGACACTGAGTGCTGCTCAGCTCCCTGGCATTCTGGATTCCGGATAACTGTCAGGCTTCACAGTCTAACAGTGGCTCAGTAAGTCACCTTGATGCAAGGATGTGAAAACGTGGGTGATGCCCACCCCTCATGGTGAATAACAGCTAGTGGGTAAGCCTTCAGCAGAAAGTCTCTGATCCTGTGACAGGAACCAGCGCTAGAGCTCCTGGTGTCCTTTTGAAGCATTTGGGCTAACAGAAATAAAAGGTCTTGTTAACCATTAAGGAGGCTCTCAGGGTGGCCAGGGGTAGATTTGCACTGGCTACTGAGCAGGCTAATTCTGGTGGTTCCAAAATGGGGTCAGTTATGCCTTAAGTTTAGTGCCAGGCCAGAGTTAACATTTTACCCACATGCTTGGCTAAGCTCCTTGTGAGAGATTTTAATTTTGAATGCATTCTTGTCTACCTGCCTGAGATAGATGCAGTCTCTAGGCTTTGTTCTTGCATGTTCTTTGCCACTATAAGGATGAATTTCAGCTGGTGTTGGTGCCTGGACTACCTCTGCATATTAACCCTGTAACTATCCCTTTCTGAATGATCTCGCTGGTCAGTGTTGCTCTTTGAGGACTGCTATCTGAGGCCCAACAGTCTACCTGGTGCTGGACTGGACCTGGTCCCTGATAGGTTAGAGTGACAAGATGTCAGTTACTTTGCATTAAGGTAGCCTAGACAGACCTGCCACACAGCCAGGAAGTTGAAACCACAGGGTTACTTTTGGAAAACTTCAGTAAGCAACTCCACCTGAGTGCCAGCAGCCCTGAGCTTGGAATTTGCTCTTGAGACTTCCAAGTCTTTGAAGGAGTTCTTACAGGAGGTTCTTAGACCTCTGTCGGCTAAGTGTGGAGAAGCTATCATCCTTATAACACTTTTAGTGACTAACAGAAAGCCAATGGAACCCTGACCTCTCCACCTTCCTTTGTGAGAGCTACACCTGTCAGTGTAGCCTGAGCAAAGCACTTCTTGTCAACCTCTGTTGCGTCAAAAACACCACAGAGCACCAGCTGTATACAGAGGTTGCCCAAGCTCTTGGTCTTACCATGTCTTGGCAGCATCTCTGTCAAGCAGCTATAGCAAGTGCCTCCTGTTTCTCATGCTAACTACTCTGCTTGGAGCCCTACAAACCTATATACCATGCATGCCAGTCTGGCCTGGCACAGCCCTCCTACTATCCTGGGGCCTTAAAGTCCTCTAACCAGCCAGGTACAGTGCTCTCAGCCCAAAAAGAAACTGTAGCCCTGGGCTGTGGGTGTCCAGATCTTCCTGCAGCAGTTTAGCTGTGCAGGCAGGCCCCTTGGCTGCTCTTAGAAGGTTTTCCTCTACCTGGCAGCCAGCAGCTGCCTAGCTCACTGCTCTCATAGCCAGTCTCCTCACCACAGCCTCTATGGGCACAGCAAGCTAACCCAGCCCCAGTCTTCTAACTACTGCGTGTGGAGGCAGAGCACACACAAGTCCTCCTGAGCCCTGACTGCCCTCGCCCTCTTACCTCCCTTAAGGGAGATTTGTAGTGACTCCTGAAAAGAAAAGTTCCTGGGCTCTAGGCTGTGTTATTCCTCTTGCTTAGAGACTTTGCTTTTCTGAGAGGGACCTTTATCACTTCCTCTCAGCTCCACACCACTGGTTCAGCATGCATGCCACGCCCACCCTCATTGTGAGGGAGCAGGATCTCCCAGGAGAGAGAGCAGGTCTCTGGTGTGGTGGGAAGAGACCATCCTCCCAGCAGGTTCAAGTCAGCTCTCAGACCCCAGGTAGGCAGCCTAATCCTTCTGCCTTATCCCACCAGGTGACTCCTTAGGCTATGGAGTAATTATGGGTTTCCTCTCTTCAGCCATTACCTTGGGGTTTGCTGCTTTAAATCTTAGATAACTTTGATTTATCATGATTTGATTTTTAAAAGCGGTCTTTTTCTGTTCATTCATTTCCCAGCCTTATTTTCTTTCAGGTCTTGCCCTCTCCACCCTCTGCTGTGTTCGCGTCTCCTCCACCCGCTTCGCTTCCATCTCAGCTCCGTCGTCCCAGCCACAGACCGCCTGACAAGGCCGCTGGCCTTTCACATGAAATCAACTGCTTTGTTTTATTTTGATTTTGATTCCTTTTAATGTTAGCAGAAACTGTTAATTCATGGGCTTTTATCTTGCTAAATTTTGAGCACCCTACTATAGGGTGCATTGTAATTAGAGGGTGCAATGTGTGCGGAGGTGGTGGTTGTCCTTTATTGTGTCTGACTCAGGGAGGTTACCAAGGTGTACAAGGTGTATGAGTCCAATGTTGGGGCAGGGCCAGTACAGGCCCAGTGTGGAAAGGTTCTATGGTTGTTCGAGCCTAGCATGAATGGGGGAAAATGGAGCTCAAGTAGACTGAATCTGTGCCCTAAGTCCTATCAGTACTGTGTAAACGGTGCCTCACATGCTTAACAGGAAGGCTAACACTGGAGCACAGTGAGGTAGACCAGGTGTGCAAGTTGACTACAGGAGCCCCGACTGGACTTGAGACACAATCTACCTTGGGAACAGGGAGACTCTGGTTCAGCAGTTCATGTCCTCTTTTGTAGGAGGTCCCAGGTAATTGAGAAATTTGAGGCCTTGGACATTGAAAAAGCAGAGCACATGGAAACCAACATGCTGATTCTGACCACTCCATCAAGTGACACTCGTCAGGGCCGCAGTGAGAGACGGGCCATCCCTAGAAAGCGGGTGAGCTCCAGTGTGGGGCCAAGTGGGGCCTTTGGCAGCATGGCTTGGGTCTGGGGAACACACTGCCCTATATGTTCTGAGTCTCATACATACCAGGGACATGTGTCTTCTGGGCCTCCTCCACTCTGCTCTCTTCCATTACCCTCTTGAGCACCACCTGTCTTCCATATCTCCCTCCTACAGCGTCAGTCTTCTGTGTCTCAAGATGCTTCAGTGAGTTTTAGATCTCAGTTGTAACTAGCACAATTTCTTCCTACTGAGGCCACCCAGGAACAAAGCTGAATATGATACCTTTTTTCCTTCTTCTTCTTCTTCTTCTTCTTCTTCTTCTTCTTCTTCTTCTTCTTCTTCTTCTTCTTCTTCTTCTTCTTTTTTTTTTTTTTTTTTTTTTTGAGTGGCAAGCTGTACCCTCATTTCTCTGCTTAGCCCACAAGGTCCATCAGACCTCAGCAGTCCTCCTTCTCCCAGATTTCTCCAGCCTTTTGCCTTCTGTGGCCTGCTGTACCCAAGCTCTTCTTTCCAGTTTCTTTGTTGCTCACAAGATGCCTGCTGCCTTTCTTCTGTAACCTGAGAAGCTGCAAATTTGGGTGGGGCCAGAACAGTGATAACCAGGCATCCAAAGAAAAGGCTGCTCCACTGACCAAAGCATGCCAGGACATGGGTCATCCCAGAACCTGCTGTGGGGCCTAGACAGCACTGCCCCACTCAAGGAGGGATGGACTACCCAACTTGTTGCCCCATGCCTGCCCAAGCTGCCTTGAGCTGTACTGATGGGTGGCTGCTCTTTGCCACAGGACTTTGCCAGCGAAGCCCCCACAGCTCCTCTCTCAGATGCTTGTCCCCTGTCTCCACACCGAAGAGCCAAGTCATTGGACAGGAGGTCCACAGAATCCTCCATGACGGTGAGCCCAGGCCACGTGCCAAGTTCTCTGGAGATCTGTGCCACTACCGCTGCTGCTTCTGGCCACTCTGGGCCACTGTCCATTTATGTCTATATGTCCACACCGGCCCTCCCTCTGTAGCACCCTCATGCCTGTGAGTGTCCCACCCACTGGTCACTGACCCATTGGAAACTGACCATGCTTCCCCATCTGGCACCCTGAGTAGCAGCACATGGAGGTCTCTGTGCACAGGAGGCTGCACAGCCATTGCAGGTGTAAAGCCCCAACTTGACCTCTGCTGTCTTGCTTTTGGTGTTTATTTTTGTGGCACTTTGGAACAGGATCCATGTTGTATTGACAGTTTGTCCCATTTGAGGGTGTGTACAGGAATGAAGCTGCAGACAAAGTTCGGCCTGGTTCCTCAACACAGTCTACAGCCTTCCAGGAGACATGGCACACTCACCAGCTGTCAGCCCCCAGCCAGAGCAGTTTCTCTGTCAACTCAGCTGGTAGCCACTATTCCTGGCAACCAACCCAGAGGGAAAAGACCCACAGGGACAAACTTTCAGCATTCCTTGAGGCAGGCACAACAATGATAACCACAGCAGAAAGTTTAAGACTCTTTCATAGATCGGCAGCTCAGCAGGGGAGCCAGAAAGGCAGTGAGTGGGCCTTCATCCCAAGTCTCATGAAGGAACAACTGTGCACCATCAAAAAGGGATTTCCCTTTGTACAGGTCTCAGGGATGGAGCATCCTAAAGCTTGTCTCCATTTCTGTTGGTTCTTCAAACAATTCTTGCAGAAGGAAGTCTTGTGAAGCATGGGTTACAGGAAGGCTCCACAAAGGGAAGCCTCATCTTACTGTGTTCAGTTGTGGCATGGCAAGAGCCTGTTGTGGCCTCTCCACAATGGAGCAGGAACTTCCAGGATGCCTGTCCTGGTTGGTGTCACTTCTCTGGATCACTCCCTGTCCTTGGAGTAGTAAGAGACATCAGAACCAGTTTCTAATCAGGACAGCCGTGGAAGAGACTTGAGAGCATTGGGGACCACAGAAGGGATGGCTGGGGTCTTCGAAGCCTGTCTTTCTGGGTATACTTGTAGCAGATGAGAACTTTGACCCCAGTGGGATGCAGGCTGCTCTTCAGTAGAGCCAGCACCCACTCAGGCCTACTAATGGTCCTTGAACCTACCTTCCTGTGTAGGGAATAAGACTGAACTTCTTCCTGGTGTAAGAGTAACCTTAAAGTTAGACAAGGTTGCTGCTACTGCTTTGTCCACCCCAGACATGGTTTGCCTCTTAGGCTTCTGGCCTTCAATCCTTCTGCAGCCTCAGCAGGAGCCTTTGGATTCCTCTTTCAGCTGTTACTGCGGGTGTCCCCTTGTACTTAAAGTGCCTGGGGACTCCCCATCTGGACAGATGCTATGACCCAGGGCAGAATGAGCACCAGCCTGAATAAGCCAGAATGGAGATCTCAGGGCAGCCAGGCAGCTTGTGCTCCTAGGCCCAGGTTTGTCCCTCAGTTACTTCCTCAGAAACATATGCCTCTGGGCAGCAAAGCTGGGACAAGTGAGTGGGCAGGCTTATCTGGTAGGTGGTAGAACTGTTTATAGTGCTGCTTCGTCTACATGAAAACAACCTTGTTGAGCACAGTTGTCCATCTCTGGGGCACCCAGATGGTTTTCCTTAAGCTATTCTTTTTTTTTCTTTCTCAGCCTGACCTGCTGAATTTCAAGAAAGGCTGGCTAACCAAGCAGTATGAGGATGGCCAGGTGAGTGTGTGTAAGTGCTGAGGCCTGGAGGACTGGGGAGCAGATGCAAGTCCCAGCTTATTTTGTCCCCGGTGGGATTTGTGAGCCCTGATTCATACCCTTGGCCTGCAGACATCCTACAACATCCTATAGCTCCAGCTCCTGCCTATGATTGCTCCTAAAATTTTTTTTTAAAGAGTCTATGCTTCCTCAGAGCAGAACAGCCAGCCTATGGTTGTGGAGTTGGCTTGTGTTTCCATACAAAGCAGCTACATATGGGCAGACACATAAGGCTGCAAAATCCTTGTGTTGGACCATCTCATCTTTAAGGGCACCATTAGGTCCTGAGAATTGTGAATATTACCAAGTCCAAACAGGAAGAATTTGCAAGCCTCACCTTGACCAGAAGCATGTTGGGCCCTTCCTTGCCTTAGAAGCCCATAAAAACCCAACCTACTATCCTAGCTCCTTTTGCCTTGGGAGACTGTCAAAGCATCCCTTCTTTCTCCTTCTTCTACCATATTTAATGCCCTTGGCTTTCCCTGAAGACTCAAGTTCCCTTCCTCAGAATGAAGATTGGGACTTTGGCAGGTTAGTTTGTGCCTGCTGCCACAGCGGGGCTCACACTGGTGTACCAGCCAAATGGCTGTGCCTCTCAGCACCCTTTCACAGCCACCTTTCTGTGTGATGGACAGAAGAGCTGTCTACAGTCTCTGAAGTTAGGATGGAGGCCTGCAAAGCACCAGTCACCAACCACACACTGGGGCACAGAGCTGGCCAAGGCCCACTACTCTCCATGGCCTCATTGCTGGAGTGCATCTAAACAGGGCCTCCCTGAGGCCATGAGCGCATGGCTGCCTGCCAGAACAGTCGTCTGTTGCCTGCTTTACCTGTGCTCTCCAGGATGCCTAGACTCAGCTGGGGTCAGGGAGGGGCATCAGGTATGTTTGCAGGGTAGTTGGATGTTTATCTTTCTCTCCCTTAGTGGAAGAAACACTGGTTTGTCCTGGCAGATCAGAGCCTGAGATACTACAGGGATTCCGTGGCTGAGGAGGTGAGAACACTACAAGGCATAAGTGGCATCTAAAAGTCCAGGGCTGAAGTCTGTGAAAAGGTAGCCTACTGCCTTGGGTGTCATAGTCTTTAGTCTACTGGGACAGTACATGCAGATGGACCAGCTTTGATGGCAGAACTGTTGCCCTCAGACATTATGATCATCCTCTGAGGACTTGAGTTAGGTATCTTGATGCCGTGGGTTTTGACTACTTTATTTCCCATATTCTTACAAGAACAATGAAGTTGGGCTGGAAAGATGGCTCAGCAGTTAAGAGAATTTGCTTTTGTAGAGGATCTGGGATTGTACACCTACATATTGACTCACTATCATCTGTAACTAGAGTTCCAAGGGATCTGATAAGCTCTTCTGACTCTTTCTCTCCAAGTACACATGTGATACACAGGCATGAACACATGCAAAACACTCACACAAATAAATCTAAAAAAGTAAATGAACAATGAAGTTAGTACTCTGCGTGAACTCAGGTCTAGTTTTGTCTTTGGTCTTCAACAAAAAGATGGTGATAAATTGAGTCACAAGACAGGTTAACTTATGTCTTGCTGTGCCTTGTGGTAGAGGAACTTACTTTTAAAAGATGATTTTTTTGTGTGTATTGGCATGGAGGGAAACACTTTTGCCATGGGACACTAGTGGATGTCAGAGGACAACTTACGGGGGGAGCCCGTTGTCTCCTACCATGGGTGGTCCTGGCACTTTACCAGATGAACTGTTTTCTCACCACTCCTAGACCAACCAAAAGGGCTCTTTCCTTCACCTACCAAAAAGTCTTTTGAACAACCTGACAAATCTATGTACTGCTTTTTCCCTGATAACTCCATCTGGGGTCCTTCAGAATCATCCATCTTCAAAAAAATCTCACATTTGCCATTCCATGATATTAAAATTGGGAAAAAAAAAAAAAAAAAAAAAAAAAAAAAAAAAAGAATCTCTTGGTTGGTTTGTGTATTTAAATTCCTGAGATTAGCCTCCAAGGCCTAAAGAGGCAGCTGTTGATGAGATAGGCAGGGGTGGACCTAGTACTCAAAACTTTGTTTTTGTGTGTGCCACACATGGTATAGAGGTCAACCTGTAGGAGTTCTCTCCTACCAAGTAGGTTCCAGGAACTGAACTCAAACCACCAGGCTTAGTCACAAGAACCTTTACCTGCTGAAAATATAAATATTCAGGGAAAGTCAAAACTGCTAGCAAAACTGTGTTGATATAACACAGCACAAAAGCAAAGGTAGATAAAACTGCCAATGCCTTGACAATAGGCCAGAATCAGATTGTACCCGAAGCCAGTGGGCTTGTATTGCTCTACAGTTATGATGTTTAAAACAATAAGATGGGTTCCTGGTATTTTTAAGTTGCAGCCTTTGAATGCCATTCTCTTTAGCATTCTTTTTTTTTACTATTATTATTACTGTGTTTATGTGTGTGCATGTGTGCATGATCTTCTATGTGTGGGTACATACATGCCACAGCTCTCTTGTGGATGTCTGGGAGTAACTGAAGTTGATTCTTTTCTACCTTTAAATTAAATTAATCTACCTTTAAGTTAAATTCTACCTTTAACTGTGTTCTGGGGATAGAACTCAGTCATCAGACTTGTGTGGGGAACACCTTTACTGAACATCCCCTTTTTAATGTTCTTTAAGTGGGAAATGTCCATCAGTCATTTAGCTGCATGGCAAATCCTTACGGGCGAAATTACCAATTGAACTAGCCACTGCTTTGTGGAATATTATTTGAAGAAACAGCCAACAGATAAGCTCTTGTCACTCAATGTTGAGAGTTTGGTGGGCATTTTTATGAAAATAAACCAGGAATTTATTCCTTCAAGGACAATTTATTGCCAGTAATGAATAGAGTTTGAGTGTTAAAAACAACAACAACAAAAAACAATTTGTGCTGAAGAGTTGTGTCAGCAGTCAAGAGAACTTGCTGCTCTTACAGATGACCGTGTGAGGGCTTACAACTGCCTGTACCTACAGTTCCTGGGGATCCAATGCCACCTACTGGTAGGCGCTACTCACCATAGTACACATAGAGACATACAGATTGTGTCTACACAGTTCAATATTGCCTGGGACCACTTGTAAAGTTACAGAACATACCTGGCAAAAGAGATGTTCAAAGGGTAGAAGAACCATTATTGTTAACAGCACAGAAAATTCACTTGATAGGACTGCAAATTCCACACTGCAGTTAAGATTTAAAACATGACTACTCATCAAGGCAGACCAGCCAGCCAGTTCCTTGAAAATTCTTCCTTTCCCATCTCTGTTAGACCACTCTCTCTTCATATATGTTAGCCAAAATGGTCATGAAAAACTGACGGCAGAAGTAGAAGAGTCTAGTAGCATCCTCTCCCAAGTTAGGCATGAAGACCTGCAGAAATGTAAACACTGCCACTCTAGACAGTGAATGTGGATCATATTTTGATTTTTTAATTATATTTTAATTTCAACACGAATTGGGTTTAGTATGTGATTCAAACTAGCTTTAAACTTACAGTGCTCCTCTTCAACCTCCCAAATGGTCAGATTGTAGATGTGAACTGCCACACCCAAGTTCTTACTAAAGTTTTCCTTAAGTGAATAAATGATGTTTAAAATTTCTGTTTTTAATAGAGAAAATATCAATAGGTGAACTTAACATAGACAAAATTCTTAAGAGTGTGTCCTAGTTTGGTTTTTTTGTTGTTATTGTGAAACACAGTGGCCTACAGCAATTTGAAGAAAGGGTTTATTTCATCTTACAGTCTATGGTACAACAACAACAACAAAGGGAAGTCAGGAACTGAAGCGAGACTGTGGAAGAACACTGCTTACTGGCTTGCTTTCTATGGCTTACTCAATCTGATGAGGCAATCCCTCAATTAAGGGGTTTTTTTTTGTTGTTGTTGTTGTTTTTTTTTTTCTTTTTCAGATGACCCTAGTTTATGTCAAGTTGACACGAATCTAACCAGCATTTGGGGGGGGGGGGGTCTTCTTACTTTTTAGGCATGTAAAAGGCTTTTAATAAGATAACATTTAGGGATCACTGGTATAGAATTTCTTTGGCTAGATACACAGAGAAACAGTTGTATAGATACCCCAAGGGATCACACTTGTAGGACAGTTGGTCTAGTCCTGTGAAGACATTCATCACAGAAACATGTTTGCTTGGGTATCCTCTCTTCTTCAATCTCCTCATGCCCTCTCATTTTTCTCTGCAGGCAGCTGACCTAGATGGAGAAATTGACTTGTCCACTTGCTATGATGTCACTGAGTATCCAGTCCAGAGAAACTATGGCTTTCAGATACATGTGAGTCTGGGGATGGGTGGAGTTGCCAGCAAGGTTATATCTTAACATATGTGGTCAGCATTCCATCTTCCCTGTTAGTGGTGATATCTCCATCCTCTGGCTACTGACCTGTACTCCTGATACATGGTATAGACAAAAAAAAAAAAAAAAAAAATGGGTTTCTGCATCTTTTTCCCCAAGGCTTTTGAAAGGCTTTGTTGCAGAAATTGTTCTTTTTCTTTTATTTTTATACTGGAGTGTAGAAGGAAGGATGAAGAGTGGGGAATGAAAGATTAAGGGCTACTGAAATGGGTTAAAGGATTTCTAGTACATTTGTCTTCTTCTGTGAGGCTTCATAATGGTTATAGTCAACTGGATTACTCTCCTTTTATTTGGTGTCCATCTCTAAGCCCAGGTTCATGGTTGTTGTTTGTTTCTTTCTGTTGGGGGAATCTGTCCCTTATATCATCTTGTCACTATCACTACCAAATGGGGGTTCTAGGTAGAGCACAATAGCTCTCTAGTGACCCAGAATTCTGGACATGTACTGTGCACCTGTGTGGAAGCTGTAGTAGGCTGGGCCACCACTCTCCCTGTTCCCAGCCAGTTTTGTGTCCTTGTCCCTAGGGCTAACCAAGCTTTTTGAGGAGAGGAACATATGTGATTATCTATTATGTGTCAGCAACTAGCAAGTGTGTACTACCTTGTTTAGGGGACATCCAGTTTACCTCTCCTCAAGGTGTGGCCCTATTAGTCTGCCTGTCTTAAGTAGGTCATATACAACATTCCTAGGAAAATCACCTCGCTTAGCCCTCTTTCTTTTGGGACTTTGTTTACTTTAGAGATGGAGGCAGCAGTCACCCCAATGGGCTGATCACTGATGGTTAGTATTTTTTTGTGTAGACCAAGGAGGGTGAGTTCACCCTGTCGGCCATGACATCTGGCATACGACGGAACTGGATCCAGACCATTATGAAACATGTGCTCCCAACATCTGCCCCAGATGTGACCAGGTAAGATGGAAGCCTTGCTAATTGCCCTGGGATACCTGCCATTCCCTGAGGCCTGAGTCCAACTACACTACAACATGAATTCCTTTCCTCTTTCTGGCCCACTGTCAGCTGGCTACATGTTCCCTGTGGCTCTCTGTTTTTCTTCCTCTGCTGGCCTTTCTTATGTTGAGCTGGCCTGATAAGCCACAGAGGTCACTTTCATGCCCATTCTCAGAGTAGAGGTCTTTGTAGCAGAGTTTTAGCCCGCAGGCTCCACTGTAGACCTTCTGTGATAGCTGCACCCCAACTCTGGGTGGGAGCAGTTTTGCTTTATCTCCACTGCAGTTTCACACTGTTGTTTTTCACTTCCTCATCAGAGAGTCCTACATCTATCTGTCTGGTTGTTAATGTAATCAGGAGATGCTTCTGTCTCAGATGGTGGGTCCTGAAGCCCACATTTGAAAACTGTTCTCTCCTGTGTTAACATGCTATTGTGTATATTTCTTGGAACATGCTACATGCCTCCCTTTTCTATTCTGAAGATTCTAGATCTATCAGTGTTCATCTTCAGGACAACACAGATGTTTCATGTGTGACAAGTCTTACTCTGCTTCATCCAGGTTTCATCTTGAGCACTTTGTACCCCTCTTGGTTCATGTTGCTGCCAAGTATGGTTTTGGGATCAGGATTCAGTGTATGTTGGTTAAAGGGTACTAGCATGTGACAGCATTAGCTATACCTATTCTTGCCTCAGACTTTCTCCTCTTTCTGGCTGGTTCTATTTCTTGTTGAATGAGAAGGAAAGGAAACCTGAACTCTTGTCTTCAGTCCCGTTTCAGGGATTGTTACACAGTCATTTCTTTACTCAGCAGATAGTTGTTGACGTCTGCATTATAGGACCAGTAGGTCTGCAGGCCTACTTTTATCCATTAATTGCCCTCTGCCATTCTCAAGAACTGTGCTAGGGGGCTAGAGAGATGGCTGCTCTTTCAGAGGCCAGGTTCAAGTCTCCATACCCACTGAGTTCCAGGAGATCCAACATCCTTTTCTGGCCTTCATAGGCACTGTGTGTACGTGGCACACAGATATACATGCAGGCAAAACACCCACACACATAAAAAAATTAAATTTAAAATTCCATTGAAAAAGAACTGTTGAAAAATGAGCAGTGGCCTCCCTACCTCCATGGCTTCTCCAGTCAAGAGAGGAGCAAGTAGTACAAAGCCCTGTAGCAAAGTGAAAGGTCCTTGAGCTGCTCTTCTCAGACTGCATGCAGATGGAGGGTCATGGCTGGAGGAAATCAGCGTTGGAGTGTCTAGGGCTGGTGCTGAGACCATTCATATGTGCATGTTTACGCTGTGTTCCACGGGAGGACTGAGGCCCAAGATGTCAACATAGAGACCCCGTATCTCTCTTTTGTACACCAGTCTTCCTGCCTAGAATCTACTTTATAATTTAATGTGTCTTTAAGCTGGCATGGTGCCCCTACACCCACTTGTTTTTAGCCTGTGTTGTTCTGTTTGGCCCATCAGAAGGTATTTGATGCAAGGATAGCAGTATCAGAGCTCTCTTCTCATTTCTGTCATGTTATCTATAGTGAGGATATAGTCTCACATTACTACAATACTTCTGGGTTGGGACATCCTCCCCCAGGAGCATAACTGTTAGGAATCGTGTCCCTGGTCCCCAGTGTTAGTTTCAACTCCCCACATAGACCTGAGATGTCACTAATTTTCTCAAAATTCTAAAAGGTCCATTCTGGGTTTTGTTTTTCCCTGTGCAAGGATCTCGCTATATTGCCCAGGTTGGCCTCCCATTTGCCACCCTGCCTAGTCTACCATGTGCTGGGTCATATAGGCATGCCATGCTGCAACTCATTTCAGTGGATGGCCGTGAGCTGCCTGTGGGTGCTAGAAACCAAGCCAGGTACTCTGCAAGAGCAAGATGTGCTCTTCACCACTGCGCCATAGATTCAGCCCTTTCCAACTCACTTGTATTTGCATGTTTGTATGATCTTAAGCTGGACCCTTGTTGATCCTTCTGCTCTATCTAAAGCATTTGGTTTTTGTTTAAATACTTGTATTTCTTAGTGTGTGTGGATGGTTGGGGAGGGGGGCATGGCTTTGCAGCACACTTTGGGAGGTCAGGGGACAAGTTTGCTTGTTAGTTTTTCAACATTTATTGTTTGTGTACATGTGCCTTGGCTGTTGTGTACATGTGGAGGTCAGAAAATAATTCGTAGGAGCTGGTTCTCCCCTTCGACCATGTGGATCCCAGGGAGAACTCAGGTTCTTGGCTGGGTTTGGTAGCAAGTGCCCCTACCTACTGAGCCACCTCACTGGCTCAAGCACTTTGGTTTTTACTGTTTGCTTCTAGAACAGGTGACCCAAGGGTAATGGGAATCACTTTCTCTTTTGTTTGATGTCTCTTTGGCAGTTTCCTTGTTGGTCCTAGCATAAATACAAGTGTTCCCTGACTCTTTCCCCTTGGGCTCTCCTATCACCAAGTCACTTCTGATCCTGTTAAGACTTGGACAAGACCAGTGATTTAGCAATCACTGGGACTTATGCCCAGTGAGCCCAGTTAGTCCCTTTCCATGTTGCTAATAGTGATGTCTTAACCCTCTCTCCTGCTGGAGTGGAGGCCTCTCCAGAAATCTTCCTTGGGGAAGACTGGGAAGAGGCAGATATTCTTCAAGCTAACCAACTCCTGTTAGCTCGGTGTAGTTTGAAGGACTAACAAGATTGATCTGCATGGATATGCTCCCTAGTCAACCTTCTTCCTCAAAATGGTGGGCATTATGCTACCTTCCACCTGGTTGTGTGGGCTTATGACTCCATGAGTCATTTGTCCCCTTGACCCACAGATAGTCAACAGCCTCACTCTGACCTATCTGTCATGTCTGGAGCCAGAATAAGTTTTGAAATTAAGATGCGGGTGTCTCCTATTTATTGAAATCCTTGAGCTCTTCTAAGAAGGGCTAGTTCTCAATCATTCTGCCACTGCATAGTGTAGGGTTGCTTCATAACCAATCTCACCAAGGGTCTGGACAGTGGATGGGCCCTTCTCTCCCCTGGAACTTAACAAAAGTCCATTGGCTTTATCCCTGTCATCCATGATAGGACTGCCATGACATTCCCTGCATACAATGATACTCCATTTTTAAGGATGAAAACTGAAGTCCAAGGAATAGCTGAGGCTTTTTTCCCTTCCCATCTCCATCAGATAGGTTTGAGTTCTCTTCCCTCTACACTTAGAAGCTACTTTGGGGAACAGGTGTGTAGACTGGCTGGCCTTGTGACCTGCTAAAGTGTCCAAGCTCCCTGACAGATCCTGTGTTTCCTTACTGCCCTACAGCTCATTGCCTGAGGGAAAGAATAAAAGCACATCTTTTGAGTCCTGCTCAAGGCCAAATGAGAAGCAAGAAGCTGAGCCAGGAGAGCCAGATCCTGAGCAGAAGAAGAGCCGTGCTCGAGAGCGGAGGCGGGAGGGTCGCTCCAAGACATTTGACTGGGCTGAATTCCGCCCCATCCAACAGGCTCTGGCTCAAGAAAGGGCCAGCACTGTTGGGTCTTCTGATTCTGGTGACCCTGGGTGTCTTGAAACTGAGTCAGGTGAGCTGGAGCGTGAACGAGCTCGACGTCGAGAAGAGCGTCGCAAGCGCTTTGGGATGCCGGACACCAGTGACGGACCAGGAGTGGAGGATACAGCCCTACGTATGGACATTGACCGGAGCCCAGGGCTGCTGGGAACCCCTGACCTCAAGACACAGAATGTCCATGTGGAAATTGAGCAGCGGTGGCACCAAGTGGAGACCACCCCTCTCAGGGAGGAGAAACAGGTGCCCATTGCCCCTCTGCACCTGTCCTTGGAGGACAGAAGTGAGCGGCTCTCCACACATGAGCTCACCTCTCTGCTAGAGAAGGAGGTAATATGGGGCAGCTCCCTTCCTGCATGTAAAAAAAATGTTCAATAAAAGCACATCTTCTTTGTACTATGGTAGAACAGGCCTGGGGCTATGGTGAGATCAGGTTGGGAGACATTGTAACATCTTGGCACAGAACCATATAAGCCAGGCCCTGTGTTATATGACATAGGATTCTCATCAAATGTGTTCAGTTACATCTACACATTTATGTCAATGGTGAATTCTATGACCAAAGAAGTTACAGGATGAATTTTTAATCCAAAGCCTCATATGCTTCAAAATCCAAAAGACTTTTCTTTGTCACCATGACACAAACAGAAAATTCCCTGCCATGAAGTTTTGTTTCTATAGAAAATTAGTAAATACTATACTATAGTGGACTGGGGGTATGGCCTCAGTGTTACAGTATTTGCATAATTCACAAATCCCTGGGAGTTCAGTCTCCAGCACTGGCAAAACAAAGCAAAATGTATAAATAATGCATATAAACCATATCATATGTATAAAGTAAAGATACAACGTGGTTGAAATTCATATTTAGATTTGGCCGTATCCCACAATGTATACAGACTCCAGAATCATTTCAAAAGCAAAATAGTAAGCCCTAAAATCCAGAGTACTCACATGAGCTATTTGAGATGTATACTCAGCCTGCATAGGGTTCTGTCTAATTTTTGTCCCCTTTAGGGCATCTTTCTCTGCAAATTTCAGGCATATTCTTACACTCTTTCCATAATAGCCAATTGCAGTTCTGCTACTTCATCATCCCTGTTTTGCCTTTTGTTTTGTCTTATTGACTGTGTGAGCCTAATAGATGGTCACTGCACTCACACTTTGAGTTTTCTATTTTCTGTATCTCTTAGGTAAAATGAAATTAAGTAATTTCTAGGCTACCAAAATGAGCCCTCTAGCCTGCAGGCTGCATCCTGAGGTGTTGGTTTTTTGAGACAGGATTTCTTTGTTTAGTCCTGGCTGTCCTGGAATTCACTCTGTAGACCAGGCTGGCCTTGAATTCACAGAGATGTACCTGCCTCTGCTTCCCAAGTGCTGGGATTAAAGGCTGTGCCACCACTGCCCAGTTGAATTCTAAATTCTTAAATGAATAGTCTGGGGTTCAGTGTTTAACATCCCACTGCCTCTCATAACCCAGAAGTCTAGGGTAACTAAATTGAGCAGAGATCGGTAAGGATTTCAGAATTTTGGGGAAGGGTAGATGGTGAGTTTGAACCTGCTGAAAACAGAATGTAGACCCATTACAGGTTTTCATGTTTAATTTGAGGATATAACTAGAACTTTATGTGGAATCTACTCTGTAAACCTGGTAAGATGGAATATTCAGTAGGAACTGAAAGTGAGACCTACATGCTAGGCCAAAGACCCACACACAGTCTTTCTTCTGATAAAAATGTGAAGCATTCTTTTCTCAATGAAGCACAGCCACCTCCCCAGATAGGAACTTGAGACATGAGCTATTTAGCCTGCACAGTACAGCTGTAAACTAATGCGGGAACTTACTGGGGCTAGGCAGGGCTTACCTAAGGCAAGAACAGAAAATGTTCACCTTGGTCACCAGAGGAGAGAGATGGTGCTGATGTTGTGTATGGTTCTATATGCAGTGTATCCAGTGAGATGTCCAATGCCAGTGAACAATCCCCATTGTCTTGGCCACCTGTGGTCAGCTGCTTTTGCTTATTGTCATCATATTTGTGAAGTGTATATGTATATGTTTTCACCAACAGCTGGAGCAGAGCCAGAAAGAAGCCTCGGATCTTCTAGAGCAGAACCGGCTTCTGCAGGACCAGTTAAGGGTGGCCCTGGGCAGAGAACAGAGTGCCCGGGAGGGCTATGTGCTGCAGGTAGGGTGGGCAGCTGCCAAATCAGCAGTGCACTTAGGGGCTTCCATGTAAAAGTTCTGCTCAGGCCCACAGGCTAGGAATGTGCAAACATAGCAAAGCTGTGGTCAGTCAACAAGACCAAGGCTCTTAGTGCCGTGGTGTTCTATACATTTTCCTTGCTATTAGGACATTGACTTGGGGGAATATGTCCCAAATCTCTACAGCTAAGGACTTTCTTTTGGTCATGAAATCATTCTGTGATCTCTTCTTTGGGCTTTCTAGACATTGTGCTTCTGTGAAACCCCATGTATCTATATGTCATTTCTCATTGTTTTCACCATAGTGAGATTGGGCCCAATGCACATACTGAAAAAACTGGACCATACAGCAGGCCAAGTGCCACTTTAGGGCTAACAGCAAGTTAGTGAAGAGCTAGAAAATTACACCCCCATTCCTTTATACCCAGTCTAAGTTTCAGAAGGATATATGACCACCTAGCCAATGTCACCAACCAGGAACAGGGTAAAAGTGGTGGCAGCTAGGTGCTGAGCTGATACAGCCCAAGGCCAGTGTCCTCCTTCTCAAGGCAGCTTCCAGAACACTGCTGCACTCAGATCCCTAGAGTACCCCTGATGTAGATATGTCAAAAACAGTCTCCAGATAGCCTGGTATAAGGACAGGTGCTGTGTGCTATTTTCCTATAGCCAGCTTCCTAGGATCCATGCTAGCTCTGGGACATGAAGGAGATGGAATGTTGCCAGCTGTTGGGTAACAGAAATATGAGGGAGAGTGGAATGGGGTGGTAGAACTGAGCTGAAGCTCCCAGCAAAGACCAAGGATAAGGTACTGGTTTTAGATTGCTGTTATGATCCCAGGTTCTAATCTTGACTCTCCCACTAATCCCAGAAGTACACTCCTTCTCCTACAGTAGCAGCCTTCTGCCGGTGTAATTTAGAATTAGTTCTCCAAAGGCCTTCGCTTTCAAAGACCTGGAGTCTCTGCCAAGTTGCTTGTTGGCATGCCCAGACCCTTGTGTATTGACCTCAATCTTTGTCATCAGGTTGCAGGTGATCCTAGGGTCCTTCACTCCCCTCAACCACAGCCTGTGTTACCTTCATGTCTATCCCTCACACTGCTGTGTGTTTCTCTGGCTTACGTCCCTGATCTGACATTACTGTACCGTCTTCCCTTCCAGCCAATTCACTGTTGTCCTACTTCAGACCTTGCCTGGAACTGGCCATGGCAGGCATCTCCCTTCTACACAGCCTACTCAGGGTATTCATTCAGACTATCCCTAATTTAAGGGTCATTTTCTTAAGCCTTTGATGGTTTCATCATACAAGACTTGACTTCATACTTGGTGGTAAAGGGACTGCTAAGGAGTTTTGCACATTGCTAACTTGTGTATCTAACATGGACCATCATGTGTATCTATACTGAACAACCTTGGTCAGCATGGGGGCAGCAGCTTCCTGCTGAATCTAATGATTACCCATGAGCTTTGAAAATGCTTGCAGTCAAAAGGGGAAAGGGCCTTTGGGGCACTGAGGGTTCAGAGAGGCAAGCTTGGGATAGGGTGCTGTGCTTTTTGCTGGGGGGGGCGGGGGGGCCTGCATGCTTTGGTAAACATGGTGTGGAACTGGAACTTACCTGAGTGTCACATCTGTGGCTTCCCCACCAACAGACTGAGGGAGCCTGGGCAGGCCAGATTCTAGGTGGGGCTCGCCTGACTTAGCCGGATTGTCTTACCTGCTTTATATTAGTTCTGTCTCTTTTGTGTGTCTCTTAGTATGGGGAGTTTGTGTTTTATTTTGGGTTTTGCATTCACTCTTATTTTGAGCTTTATGAAGGTTTGTTTTTATTACATTTTGCTTCATGATCTGCATTCCCCTTGTTCTGTCTTCTTCTTGCAGGTAGAGATTAGTTTTCTCCTTACGGTGGAGGCCTGACTACGCTTTCTAGAGGAAATGTTCCAATGTTACTTTGCTGACATCTCTCAAGTAGTTACCTGCCTTCCTTCTCTTCCTGTCATGGAAGGAAGTGACGTCACTTTCTTGTGCCTTATGCCTTGTACTGCTTTAAACATGTGGTCTAGAACTGCATACTTTGTTTTGCAAAACCAATTATTTCGTCCTTCAGTCTCTGTTGTACTTCAGTGTGTTCCATTATTCAGCTTTATTTGATTCATTTCTTCTAGATACTGTTCAGTTAGAGCTGTTTTATTGGTGTTTTTGTCCTTGTGTTCTGTTTATGTAGAAGCAACTCTATATTTACCCAAAACAAAACAAACAAAACCCACATTAATTTGAATTTTTCTTTAAATGAAGAAAAAAAAAAGTTGTACAAAGGATTAAAGGCAAACCCACCAAGGAGCTTTTCTATGATTGATCCTGGCCAGAGGTGTGACACTCAGAACAGGGTGGCCTGAGTGTTACTAACCAGTATTTAATCGGTTTTTTTAAGACTGAAGTGGCCACTTCTCCATCGGGTGCTTGGCAGAGGCTCCATAGAGTCAACCAAGACCTCCAGAGTGAGCTGGAAGCTCAGTGCCGGCGGCAGGAGCTCATCACACAGCAGATTCAGACCCTGAAACATAGCTATGGGGAGGCCAAGGATGCAATCCGGCACCATGAGGCTGAGATTCAGACCCTGCAGACAAGACTTAGTAATGCGGCTGCAGAGCTGGCCATTAAGGAGCAGGCTCTAGCCAAGCTCAAGGGTGAGCTGAAGCTGGAGCAGGGCAAGGTTCGAGAGCAGCTGGAGGAGTGGCAGCACAGCAAGGCCATGCTCAGTGGCCAGCTGAGGGCCAGTGAGCAGAAACTCAAAAGTACAGAAGCCCTGCTGTTAGAGAAGACACAGGAACTCAGAGACCTGGAAACACAACAGGCATTGCAACGAGACCGACAGAAGGAGGTGCAGAAGCTGCAGGAATGCATTGCTGAGCTCAGCCAACAGCTAGGTACCAGTGAGCAAGCCCAGCGTCTGATGGAGAAGAAGTTGAAGAGGAACTATACATTGTTGCTGGAGAGCTGTGAGCAGGAAAAGCAGGCACTGCTGCAGAACCTGAAGGAAGTCGAGGACAAGGCCAGTGCCTATGAGGATCAGCTACAAGGCCACGTGCAGCAGGTGGAGGCCCTCCAGAAAGAGAAGCTGAGTGAAACATGCAAAGGCAATGAGCAGGTACACAAGCTAGAGGAAGAGCTGGAGGCCCGGGAGGCCAGCATTCGCCAGCTAGCCCAGCATGTACAGAGCCTCCATGATGAACGGGATCTCATCAAGCATCAGTTTCAAGAGCTTATGGAACGTGTGGCCACATCCGATGGGGATGTGGCTGAGCTCCAAGAGAAGCTGAGGGGAAGGGAAACTGACTACCAGAACCTCGAGCACTCACACCACAGGGTCTCTATCCAGCTACAGAGCGTGCGCACTCTGCTGAGAGAAAAAGAAGAGGAGCTGAAGCACATTAAGGAAGCACATGAGAGAGTTCTGGAAAAGAAAGACCAAGACCTCAATGAGGCTCTAGTTAAAATGATTGCCTTGGGCAGCAGCTTAGAGGAAACAGAAATTAAGCTGCAGGAAAAGGAAGAGTGTCTAAGGAGATTTGTGAGTGATTCTCCAAAGGATGCCAAAGAGCCTCAAAGTACCACAGACACCACAGAGGACGACAGTGGCATTTTGCCCTTAGGCTCAGTCACCAGAGTATTTCCTGGCTTTCCCCACTCACAGCTAGAAGATGAAGATCCAAGTACTGGTCTGGGGGATGAGGGTAGCAGTGGTAGCCTCAGCAGAGAGGAACACATACTCCCAAAGTCAGCTGATATGCCTGATCGGGAGGGGCATCTGCAAAGCACATCTAAGTCTGATCAGGGAGCACCTATAAAAAGGCCAAGAATCAGGTTCTCCACAATCCAGTGTCAAAGATACATACACCCCGAGGGGTGTGCAAAGGCCTGGACTAGCAGCACATCATCAGACACCAGCCAGGACCAGTCACCCTCAGAGGATAGTGTGTCCTCAGAAGCTACCCCTAGCACACTCCCAGCAGCTGCAGATGCCGAAACGTACATCTCTATAATCCACTCTCTGGAGACGAAGCTCTATGTCACAGAGGAGAAACTCAAAGATGTGACTGTGAGGCTAGAAAGCCAGCAGGGGCAGAGTCAGGAGGCATTGCTTGCACTGCACCAGCAGTGGGCTGGCACTGAGGCACAGTTGCGGGAGCAGCTCCGTGCCAGCCTGCTGCAGGCTAGCGCTCTGGCCTCTCAGCTAGAGCAGGAAAGACAACAGAAGGTCACAAACATTGAGCATCACCCTGGGGAGCTGGAAGACTTCCAAGCCAAAAATAGCCAAGCCCTGACATGCTTAGAAAACTGCTGGGAAAAGCTAAGGTCTTTGCCATGGGCTGACCAGGAGAAGGGCCAGGATGCATGTGCAGCCTCCCTGGCTAACATAGAGAGTATGCTTGTGAGTGCCATCAAGGCCCTTCAACCGTGGGCTTCCCCTGCAGAGAGCAGGACACAGGCTGAGCAAGAGAAGGGGCAACCCATGGAAAGCGGTATGGTAGCCCCTGTGCAGCAGCCCTGTCAGCCTGTCTTGAATGAGCAGGAGCACAGGAAGCTGCTTTCTGCTCAGATAGTCCTGGAGGCCTCACTCATCAACAAGATAGCTGACTCTCTAGAACATACCACTTCAGATGTGTATGGTGTTCTCTGTGAGCTTACTCAGTCAGGGGAGTGGCCACTGAAGGAAGAAAGTGCTGCCCCCTCTGCTGAGGCTTCAATGGAGATCTGGGCCAAGAAGGTACTGGTGAATGGTGAGTTCTGGAGCCAGGTCGAGTCGCTAAGTAAACACCTAGGGACACTGGGAGAAGAAACAGCCTGCACATCAGGAGACAGGCAGCAGCATACTCCCCAGAGTCTGGCTGATGCCACATGGATTCGTGCAGAGCTCAGCTGTGCCACACAATCAGTAAGAGAAGTGTTTCACCGTAGGCTGCAGAGCATACAGGAGACCCTACAGGGGACCCAGGCAGCCCTCCAGCAGCACAAGTGCATGCTGGGAGAAATCTTGGGAGCCTACCAAACCCCAGACTTTGAAAGAGTAATACAGCAGATCTTAGAAACCCTCAGGCATCCAACTGGCAGGGAGGACCAGGTACAGACATCCTGGGACCAGAGCCCATTAGGAGAGGTACTGAGGCCAGGCACAGATGGCTCCCAAGAGCCTTTGCAGGCTTTGCATCAGAGTCCTGAAGTCCTTGCTGCCATTCAGGATGAGCTGGCCCAGCAGCTGAGAGAAAAGGCTAACATCCTTGAGGAGATTTCAGCCGCCTTGCCAGTCCTGCCTCCCACAGAGCCACTTGGGGGTTGCCATAGGCTTCTGCGGATGTCCCAGCATCTCTCATATGATGCTTGTCTAGAGGGCCTTGGTCAGTATTCTTCATTACTGGTTCAAGACGCAATTATTCAGGCTCAAGTGTGCTATGCAGCATGCCGAATTCGGCTGGAGTATGAAAAGGAGCTGAGATTTTACAAGAAGGCCTATCAGGAGGCTAGGAGGGCTTCTTGCCAGAAGCGTGCACAAGCAGTTGGGGCCCTGAAGGAAGAATATGAAGAACTTCTCCACAAGCAGAAGAGTGAGTACCAGAAGGTTATCGCCCTCATTGAAAAGGAAAACACTGAGCTCAAGGCCAAAGTGAGCCAGATGGACCATCAGCAGAGATGTCTACAAGAAGCAGAAAGCAAACACAGTGAGAGCATGTTTGCCCTACAGGGCAGGTATGAGGAAGAGATCAGGTGCATGGTGGAGCAGCTGAGCCACACTGAAAATACACTGCAGGCTGAGCGTAGCCGGGTTCTCAGCCAGCTAGACGCCTCCGTCAAGGACAGGCAGGCCATGGAACAGCATCATGTGCAGCAAATGAAGATGCTGGAGGACAGGTTCCAGCTGAAGGTCCGGGAGCTGCAGGCTGTGCATCAGGAGGAACTGAGGGCCTTGCAAGAACACTACATATGGAGCCTGCGGGGAGCCCTCAGCCTCTGCCAACCCTCACACCCAGATTCCCCACTGGCCCCTGGGTCATCTGAGCCTAGAGCTGTGCCAACAGCTAAGGATGAGGCCGAGTCCATGACCGGGCTGCGAGAACGTATCCAGGAGCTGGAAGCCCAAATGAGTGTCATGCGAGAGGAGCTGGGCCACAAAGAGCTGGAGGGTGATGTGGCTGCCCTGCAGGAGAAGTATCAGCGGGACTTTGAGAGCCTCAAGGTCTTTAGCACCGTTTAATTTTTACAGCCACTTCTCTTTAGTGATGCTAGAAAGGGGACATTCTGGGCAACTGAGGTCTTGGATTCGGGATAAGAGATAGTTCTTAACTCTCACTCAGCTGCTACACAGGCAGAACTCAGTAACATTCTTGTGCTCCTCTATTTCTGACCCAGAAGGGAAGCTAGCAAGGAAAGCAGCACCCTTGTGGGAAAGGAGAGAAGTCTTCCCCTTACCTGTCCATGCCTCCAGGCATGCACACCCTTCACCTTCTTATTCTCACAGAACCCCTTCTGGCTTCAAAGTTGAGGCATCAGTATGAGGACTGCCTCACATCTCTGAAGGATTGTCACCCACCTGACTCCTCTCAGAGAGCAGGGTTTGGACTTCACAACACAGGAATATTTGCAAAGCAATGTCAAGGGTTCCTTCCTTGCCTAGCCTAGCTTCCTAAGGCAGAGTTGACATGATGAGCACTGTGTCTGAGAAGGCTTTCCCACACCCTGTCTCCCAGCCTGCCTGTCATACTTCTGTGAACACTACTTTATCTTAGACTACATAGTGTGTGGCTGCCTGGCCATAATCATGGAAGGTCTTAATCATCTCTTAGAATCCAGAGGTGGCCTGGTAGTTGTGTCTTCTTCATCTTCCCCACTAGAAGGTGGACAGACCCCAAGGTTGCCTGTGCCAGGTTCCAGCTGTCTTTTTGCAGGCCATTGTTCCTGCACAGTGTCACAGCTGTAGCTCAGCAGGGCATCTATGACTGTTGCCCAATACCCTTTTTCTCCATACTGAAGGGAAATAGTGGAACATTCAGGCTGGAGCTTTCCCTTTACCTCTCTCCCTCTCTGACACAGGAGAGCCTGATGATACTTTGAGGCACTAGTTCTCAACATTCTTTTCCTGACTTTTGTCTAGACTTAAAAACCATTAAGCATTGTGTGAAAATCACAAATTGTGTATTCAGTGATCCTGTGAGGAGCCTGGGCCACCATCACCTGCTCCTCTTTGCAGCTGCAGGAGTCTCCACAGCCTGGCAGGACTGTAAGAATGGTTGTGAAGGGCTCAAGGTCACCTAGTGAGAGAACACCGTAGAAACAAATGGTTAAGAGGAAGCATTGGACTAGACCATGTATGTATGTGCCCGAGAACTTGAGGCCCTCTGTGGGGCTTGTGGCATAGCTGCACAGCAGGCTGTCTTGAGAGCTGAACAGGGAACAGTTTTTCTCTGGATTTCTGCTCAGATCAGTAAGCCTGGGCTATTGCCACTGCCTCACACCACTTATCATGAGTCCACATCTCAGTCACTGAAGAACTTGTTTTGATTCTAGGGATGATTTAAAAACTAAAATTTGGAGCTGGAGAGATGGCTCAGTGTTTAAGGTACTTAGCAGCAAGCTAAGGACAGGAGTTTGAACCCTCAGCATTCAGTGTAAATGCTGGGTTGGCACAGTATGATGTGGTGGTCCCCTGTACTTCTAGCATGAGGTAGATGGCAGTGAAGGATCCCCAAAGAAAGAGAAATAGCTAAAGCAGCAGCTCTGAGTCCAAGTGAGAAACTCTGTATGAGGTGGAAGCCATCAAGGCAGATCAACAGTCAGTGTCAGCCATCAACCATGGCTTCCATAAACATATGCACAAATACACACTCAATTTTTTGTACTTCTTTTGATTGCTTTTTGGAGGGTTGTTTTTTCTTGTTGCTATTGTTTGTGGGTTTGTTTGTTTTTGTGTTTTTTGTTTTTTTTTTTTTTGTCAGTTGGTTAGTTTTTTTAGTTTTTTCAAAACAGTTTCTCTATATAGCCCTGGATTTCCTGGAATTCACTCTGTAGACCAGGCTGACCTTGAACTCACAGAGATCTGCCTGCCTCTGCTTCCTGAGTGCTGAGATTAAAGGCTGTGCCACCACTGTCCATTATACTCAAAAAAAATTTTTTTTAGATTTATTTATTTTATGTATGCATACACTGCTGCTGTCTTCAGACATACCAGAAAAGGGCACCCAATCCTATTACAGATGGTTGTGAGCCACCATGTGGTTGCTGGGAATTGAACTCAGGACCTCTGGAAGAGCAGTCAATGATGTCAGTGCTCTTAACCGCTGAGCCATCTCTCCAGCCCTCAAAATTTTTAAATTGGTTTAGATTGACAGTTTTCAAATGTAATACATTTAACAATGAAGCAACCTAGTTGTTAAAGATACATTAGTATATCTGTTATAGGAATTTTAGACCCTATCTTCATATATTCCAAGATGATCAAATCAAAAATAAATGGAAGAGGCTTCCTATAGGATAGGCGTCCATTATATGGACCTCACAATTTGAATTAAAAAAAACCAAAATTTAAAATATTCCTAGCACTAATAGACTTCGACAAGCAGACACTCCCACAGTAGACATTCTGTGATAAGTCCCATTTAACCTGCAGGCACAGTAGACAGGCTGTGTGGAGAAGGTGACTGGTACAGCACACACACTGCACTCAGCCCCAGGATGGAAGCAGGAATTTTAAAGTTGCTGAATAGAGGGTCTTGGAAACTCCCCTCAGTGACAACAAGGCTCAGTAAAAAATATCAAAGCCTGGATTGGATGCTTAGTGTTCTTTATTGAATCCATTAGCAGAACGATAGGGTATGAACACAGAGTTAGAGCCACATTCCTTCAGTTTTTTCAAATTATGAGAAAGCTTATTTTGCCCAGAAGTGGCTATCACAAGGTTAGGCAGAATGACCCACAGTCAAAGTAGCCGTGAGCTCCAGATAGAACAGGGCATGCGCTACTGCTTGGTTGGGGAGAGCAGCCCTGACAGGCCATGCCTTGGGCTCCATGACTATGAGAGATGGGGAGTGAGTACCCTAGGACTCATGTATCTGTTCTGCTTGGAAGGTAGTAAGGTTCTCAGTGGGTAGCCTCTGCTCTCCTTTAAAAGAGAGAAAGAAGGCACAGGCTGGCAGGAAAGATGTTGGTTCTGCTCTGGCTCCTGTGAAGATATCCTTGAACTTTAGTGAACAGCTGAGGTACCTCAGCTCCCAGAAATAAGCCCTGTCTACCCCAGCCCACAGAGATAACCTCAGTCTCTCCACCTAGCACATCGGTCAGAACATATCTGCCACTCTAACCAATATGGGCAATAGATGTACCACCTGGTTGTGATGCCGCATAGTCCCAGGACAAAGCTACACACAGCCTCGGTACCTGATGTTAGAATCACCAGCCACATCTTGAGACCATATCATTTCCTGGACCAAGCAGGTGGCTACCTTATTTATTACACAAGACAGCCACTTGGAGGCAAAGAAAAACCAATAAGCCCTCTCCATTCTACAGGCTACATGTGAGCGAGGCTTTGCTGCCATGGAGGAGACACATCAGAAGAAGATTGAAGATCTGCAGAGACAACACCAGCGGGAACTAGAGAAGCTGCGAGAGGAGAAAGACCGCCTCCTGGCTGAGGAGACAGCTGCCACTATAGCAGGTGGGGCTAAGTCCATGAGCACAGGTTTCTCATGTCTTAGGCTGAACCTGTAATCCAGAAGAGGATTGGCCTTAACATAGCTTTTCCCTGAGATTTAATTTTTTCTCTTAGTAGGTGTTGGTAGGCAGGGTCCTAGGCCAGCCTTAAACTCCCTAGGTAGATAGATGAGGGTAAGTTTGAACCCACTCTACTCCATTCACTTCCTCCATGCTGGAGTAACAGATAACGGACATGTATCAGCCTACCCTGTTGATGTATTGATGAAGATTAAACATGGCTTCATGCATGGTACTGGACTAAATCGGTGCCAGCCATAGCCTTAAGCTTCATTTTGGAGAGAGGTATTTGAAGATTCAAAGTGAATCAAAGAGTAGCTTGAGAAGTCTATTGAGAGCCTGCAAACTGAAAGCCAGTGCCTCAGCTGTTTGTGACACTGCAGAGCTGGTCTCCAGTAGGCGTCCCTCACTCGTAGCACTCTTCAGCAGAGCATGGATACACTCTAACACAGCAAGTGTGGGTCACCCATGTTATGTTGCACTTTATCCACATGATTGATGACAGTACAGTGGTTTATTTTAGCAGCCGGGAAAAAAAGTAAAGCAGCTGTCAGACATTCTTATTTTGTAAACTCATACATGAATAGAACATTGACATTTACCTGATCATTTTAGAGTTCTGATAGCAAATATAACATACCTATTGCCCTTCCGGGGGAAATTAGTTTGTGAATTCTCTCAGCCTTTATCTATCCCAAAGAGCTGGTCTAGGATAGACTATCCTGCTGGAATCAGTGTCAACAGGGGACAGACATCACACTAGCCTATCCTTGGCCTTGTGGAGGGATAATATAGTAGAGAAACTGCCACTTGTAGCCCTAAATTTTGGTGCTGAGAGTTGGCTGTGTCCTTCCTGCAGCCATTGAAGCCATGAAGAATGCTCACCGGGAGGAGATGGAACGAGAGTTAGAGAAGAGCCAGCGGTCTCAGATCAGCAGCATCAATTCAGACATAGAAGCCCTGAGGCGACAGTACCTGTGAGTCACCTACCCCTATGAAAGCTCTGTGGGAGAGGGCTACTTTACCAAGTCTAAAACAGCTTTAAGGTTGCTCTTGGAGAGGTGAGGCCATGGCTCTAAGGACAACCCACACTACCTTGCTCTCCTGTGGCTTAAGACTGATCCCTAAGATGCAGAGAAACAAATGTAGCAAATGACATTTTAAAATCATAACTTAAGCTAGGCATGATATTTGTAATCCCAGCACTTAGTAGCCTGAGGCTGGAAGATTGCCACAAATCTGAAGCCAACCTGGGCTATATATGGAGACCCTGTTCTAAAACAAAACAAAGTACCTTGCGCTTATTAAGGTTGACTGTAGACACCATCCCCCAATTTGTTTGGACCACTGCTACTATATCAGCACCTTAAAAAGGAGCCAGGGTCTAGCTGGTGTTTTATGCCTGGTATACCACAGCAGTTTATGTCAAAAATGGTCACAGTGTTCTAGAAATCTCATGAACTGACTACACAGATAGCACCAAGTGCAGCGTGGAAACACCTTGTGAATTTTTCCTTGATAGGAGTCACACTGCTAGGGACCCTTGGGTTAGTACCAGAAGTATCCATTGATTAGACTTTGCTGGGGTTTCTGGGATGTTCTGTGGCTGAAAGCATCAACTCAAGAAGTCCAGTAGTCATGCTTCCTGGACTGGAGGCTCATCTAGAAGGTCCTTCTTGACTCTACTGGATATGGCCCTTCTGGATGTGGAATGCTGAGAACAGTACCCCCAGGACTTGTTGTGCCAAGTGTCTGTGTTTTGAAATGATACACTGCCCAAGTGGGTGCTTTCCATCTGTGACCTCTCAGAAACACAGCCCTGCTGTCACACTGGTTCTCCCTCCTAGTTACATCACCAGTGTGCCACCCGTGGATAGCCCAGGAAAGAGTCATTTCTGCAAAGTGTCCCTGACATTCTGTGGGCAGACACTGTACTATCAATGTCTAGCTATCCCAGTCCTACGGTGAGAGCAGGCTGAACATTCCCTCTCTGCAGGGAGGAGCTACAGTCAGTGCAGCGGGAGCTGGAGGTCCTTTCAGAGCAGTACTCCCAGAAGTGCCTGGAGAATGCACACCTAGCCCAGGCACTGGAGGCCGAGCGGCAGGCCCTGCGGCAATGCCAACGTGAGAACCAGGAACTCAACGCCCACAACCAGGTAAGGACAAAAGAAACTAAGCCCCACCTTCATAGAGGCTACTAGCCATGGTCTGCTGTTCCTGAGACTTAAGAATCTGGGGACTTCTGAATCTCTAGTCCTCTAGTTGGAGTATCTCAAGTCTATCTCAGAGTTGGGGGTCTTCTGTCCTCCAGTGGCTGGGCTTACTCTCTCACATTTGTTTCTATAAGTCATGCTTTTAGAATTTAGTGCTCCTTAGGAAATTGGGGTTCTCTGGAATCCTAGATGAGTAGGTTATGATACTGAGTTCAATATAAGCTCTTCCATCAACATCCTATTTTTCCCTGCCTCAAGCTCTGTCATGCTTGCTCTCCCTGGCCTCTCAAACCACACTTGCACTGTGGGTGTTAACTACTTGGGAGTCACTGAACCACTGCAGTGGCTTGAAGAAGAGCACTTATCAGTCAGAAAGAAGGTCCAAGAAATTGGAGGGACAGTAGAATAGTCTTTGGCAGCTCAAGTGGGACCAGATAACACTACCCACAGCAGAAGGATTTTAATTTTAAAGTCTGTGAACTCTTTTTTTGTTTTATTTTGGGTTTTTTGTTTTGTTTTGTTTTGTTTTGTTTTTTTGGTGTTTTTTTTTTTTGGTGGTTTTTTTTTGTTTTGTTTTTTTTGTTTTGTTTTGTTTTGTTTTGTTTTTTTGAGACAGGGTTTCTCTGTGTATCCCTGGCTGTCCTGGAACTCACTCTGTACACCAGGCTGGCCTCGAACTCAGAAATCCACCTGCCTCTGCCTCCCAAGTGCTGGGATTAAAGGCATGCGCCACCACTGCCCGGCGGTCTGTGGACTCTTAGCTCTAGAAACATAATTGGTCTTTTGCTGCTATGAGTTCTAAATCAGTTCTAAATTCAACTGACCATACATAGGAAGAGTTCAGGAGAGAAAAAAATAGTTTTCACTGGGCATCTACTATTTTCTTATCACTACTCCCTAAATAATATATTACAACTAAGTGCTTAGGAATTACATGAATGGTACTGGATATTAGACATAATCTAGAGACAATCTACTGTATATGGGAGGATGTATGCAGATATTATGTGCTATTTTTGATGGAACTTGAACATCCACAGAATCTGGTTCCTAATAGAGATCCTGGAACCAATTTGACAGGTTATAAGTCCTCACATAGCCCATACGAACAGCTTTTATGTAGTAACAGCCTTAAATGTCTACCTTAAACATAGCACTGAACATGCACAAGGTTTGGGGGCTCCATTCTTAGGCCTCTGCACACTACTGGTAAGAAATGACCTCCTCTATTGTCTTAAGCAACTGTGTGTTGGGGTGGTCACTATTGTATTGTGCTGTTGTCCCCCAGGAGCTGAATAACCGCCTGGCTGCGGAGATCACACGGTTGCGGACACTACTGACTGGAGATGGTGGCGGGGAGTCCACTGGGTTGCCTCTCACACAGGGCAAGGATGCCTATGAGTTAGAGGTACTGTAAGAAGCAAGGCACTGCCTTATTCAGGAGCTCCTGAGTCATACAAGAGCTCTTTATCTTAGAGTCATTGAGGGACTAGATTTTAAGGAAGGCCCAGAAGGGCACAGTTCAGTAGTAGAGCTCCTGCTTAACATGCAAGCTCTGGGTTCATCTCTAACTCTGCAACCCACTAACATGTATGAAAGCTGTGGGAAGGCCCAAAGTCATCAGGGATACCAGTTAGCTGACAGGTACCCTAAGGTCCACAGGCAGGAGCAGGGGCCCCTCTAGATGCCATGAGGATTTTCAGTCCCACCCTTCCCCTTACCTGCCCACAAAATTAGTCTCATAAAGTGCCCTATTTCAGGGCTACAGGAATCCTGCTGTTCTCAGATTATATCATGACTTAACTTCTCAGAGTCCAGGATGTTTGTTTGCAATCAGAACAGCTCATTCTGTGGCATGTACCTATAATCCCAACTATTTAGGAAGCTGATGCAAGAGGACTCCAGAACAGTCTAGAAAGAAAAGGAAAAAACAAAAAACACTGTTGAAAGAGGGAGAGAAAAAGGAAAGACTCTAATGTGTGTAGGGTCGTGGTTCTCAACCTGTGGGTTGAGACCCCCTCTTGGGGGACATATCAGGTGTCCTGCCTATTGGATATTTATATTACAGTTCATTGTAGTAGCAAAATTGCAGTTGTGAAGTAGCAACAAAATAATTTTATGGTTGGGGGTCATCACAACATGGGGAACTGTATTAAAGGCTTGCAACATTGGGAAGGTTGAGAAGCACCAGTGTAGGGCATCCTCAAGAAGACCCCAAGTAGGCTGAGATTTTCCTTTATACACGACTCCGACTGTACCATACTGACAGGTGAGTTGGGGGAGCTGGGTAGGATTGGCAGAAGTTCCTATAGGAACAATGTATCTAGCCATTGACAGCTATGTCTCAGGGAGCAAGCTAGTAGTGGGAACTCAATGTAACCCTCATGCCTCTGGCCCCAAGTTCTCGGAACTAGCAAAGCTAACAGTATTTTCCCCTTTCCATTTCTGTAGAAGCACTGAGCAGTGTTTAAGTCATGTGTTCAGTAAGGGTTGGCTCTCTTCTCCCTAGTGTATGAAGCAACTGTCTGCCAGCCATCCTGTGAATGCAGACTACAGGATACCTGGTTCCTCATTTTCCCTCTCCTTACAGGTCTTGTTGCGGGTCAAAGAGTCAGAAATTCAATACCTGAAACAGGAGATCAGCTCCCTCAAGGATGAACTCCAGACTGCCCTGCGGGTAAGGGCCAAGTGTTTGGAGGCAGGACAAAGAGGGGGAAAAGCTGAGAGAGGTCTGGCCAGGTCCTGCTGGGCTCATTTTTGTATGGCAGGACACTCTACAAAACCGCGGTCCTAAAGTCAGGTTCTCTTAAAACACCAACCTCTCTAAGCATATGCTTCAGAAGTGAACAAGGAAGTCTCCCTGGCTTAGTGGTACTTCCTGTGTTTCCACGCATTTGCACAGAATGCTAAGTGGGAGAAGTGAGGGTTAACCTGCCATTCAGGCTGGTTGGTCTGGTTGGACTCATCTCAAAGGGATGAGTCTGGAGTCAGAAAGTAATAATGGAATCCTTGGTGTGATCAGGTCATGTAGCAAATCTAAAAACTAGAGGCTCTCCCTGGCTGACTTCCACAAGGAAGTGTTGGGCAGTCAAGACTACAGCAGGCTGCCTGAGCTTGCCCCCTGTATTTGTTGTCTATCTGTTCACTGCATGTTTTCTTCAGGATTCAGTCTTTGCCCGGGGGCAAAGTTCTCCTAGTACATCAGCCCCAAGTGAGCCTGACACCATCTACAGCTGCCACTCACTTGTCCCTTTACTCTCCAGGATAAGAAGTATGCTAGCGACAAGTACAAAGACATCTACACAGAGCTCAGCATTGCAAAGGCCAAGGCTGACTGTGACATCAGCAGGCTGAAGGAGCAGCTGAAAGCAGCCACAGAGGCCTTGGGCGAGAAATCTCCTGAAGGCACTACTGTGTCGGGATACGGTGAGTGATCTGAGTGCTCCTCATGAAGATGGTTTGGCACTTGAATCAAACCCCTAAAAAATGTCTTGAGCCATCCCAAATCTCCTTGAGGGGCCCCACATGCACAGGCTCCCCAGAGGAACTGCTCCTCCCATATCCTTCAGCCCCTTTACACAGAGCTGCTTCCATAGAAATAAGGGGTTATACAGTCTGTTTTCTGAAAAACTTAGGTAGGGGAGAGTTCTTGCTAGTTCCTTGATCTAAAGATTTTGCCATAAAATCTTTGAGGGCCACTGGCAAGCAGAACAGAACGAACCTACAGCCTGCTCAAGAACAATAAAACTGACCTCTTTGTGCTGGCTGAAAATATCCAGGCTCTGTGCAGAACATCTGGGAAAGAGGCTGCAGAGCCATGTACTGTTGGACGCTTTGTGATAATTTAAGATTTTATCTTACCTTCCTCGTGACCCTTTCTTTGTAAAAGCCCCACACACTGAAAATCTGTCCAAATCCCCTAATGTCTCTGTAATTCAGCATTCCTTCGGCAAGTTCAGGAAGTTTCCATGACAGCATTCAAACATGCCTGGTTGGAACAGTCCTCTGTGTTGATTATGGGATACAGACCCCCACTTTTTTGGAGGGCTGCTAACAACAGCACAATTTACAATCTAGCTTACTGTAAAAGGGTGCTCACCATGGTCACTGGATAGGAAACCAATCCCGTGGTCACTGGATAGGAAGCCAAGAGCCGAGGCCTTAGAGGGAAGGAAGCAAAGTTAGAATGGGGAAGTGCGTGTGCTTTCGTCCTGCCATGACTGCTAACCTCTGAAGAGCAAGCACAGGACGCTGCATCTGTAGATAAGACTGCCCGTTGCAGAGTGCTAAGCATCTTCCATGGACAAGCAGCCTGCACAACAGTGCACACTGACTGTTGGTAGCTGCAGCCTGCACAACAGTGCACATTGACTGTTGGAAGCTGCAGTCCGCACAACAGTGCACACTGGCTGTTGGAAGCTGCAGGGTGCAGTTCTTAGGAAGACAGGAAAGGGTTTTCGTGTTGATGTAAAGAGAATTTTGTGAGATTTTAGTAAACAAAAATGAAAGCCATGACATACTTTGTGGTATGACCCAGTATGCATCTTGGACATCTGTATTTAAGATACTGTAAGAACTGTTTTCTTGATGGGGTGGGTCATGAAAAGAATTTGGTCTGATTCTTTTTGGTATCAGTCCTGTGTCAGAAATAAGCCAGAGATAATGAGACCAGCTGGTTTGCCCAGAAGTCGAGGTCTGATGCCAGAGTAAGAGATCCTAGCCTTTGTTGACAGCATTGTGTGCCTCAGGAGTTGTGACTTAAGCCCCAGTAGGAACCCAGGACTCTGGTGGTTGGTTGTATCCAAGAAGAGCATACTGTGGATTGGTTATTGGATTTAGGAAATGTACTATACTAGTGAACTCAGAACCTTTCACCCATTCTGTTTGGTTCAGAAGATTGTAGAAAGCAAAAGTAACGAGTCTTTCTGTTCCTTCAGACATAATGAAATCTAAAAGCAATCCTGACTTCCTGAAGAAAGATAGATCCTGTGTTACCCGGCAACTCAGAAACATCAGGTCCAAGGTGAGTGAGGTCCAGCTTATAGAGGAGATGGGGCTAGAGGATACTGGAGAGATGGAGCCCAGTGCAGGCACTATCCCAGCTGTGTAGTCACAATGTTTGGATGATTCTAGTGACTTCAAGGTCCATGTCCTTGTCATCAGAACCATCTCTGGGCCAGGGCTTCAAAAAGCAAGACATGAAGAGATTTGTGTCTCACACGAATCTTGAGCCTCACAGAAGGTGGGGTAAATCTGACCTCTTGGCTCCACTGTATGTCTGTTCGCTGCACATCTGTCATCACACTGACACTGCCCAACTTGAAGAAATGAAGTAAATGATCCCAGTGTGCTCTCAGATGGATGTGTCTGGGGGGATGGGCGGAGAGGGCCTGGCCAGCATGCTGCATTTAGAACTGATTGTGTGTGTGTCTTATTTTTTGCTCTTTCCTCTGACAGTCCGTAATTGAGCAGGTCTCATGGGATAACTGAGTCGCGCCCGCTTCCAAGTCCCCTGTCGTGTAGGTAAACCACTTCTCACTCTGCCCACTACCCGCACAGGCGGCTCTGCATGCACTGCTCACACCTCCATAGCACACCTCTGTGTAATTCTCTTCATCCTTCTCCAACAACCATACACAGTCTACATGAGATCTCAATAACTGTCCTGGAAGTTGGCACTCTAACCTCTTCACAGAGCTGAGCCTGCCCAGGGCCTCCTCAGCTTGATGGGTGGGCACAAGCCAGCATGCATACTGGGTGACTTGCACAACACTGAGCTCCTGTCTCCTCTCTTGGAAACAAATTGCACAAAGATAGCAGATACCCACTGTGTCTGGCAAGCACTTTGCTCTCATGAAAGACCTCATCCATCCAGTTGGTAACAAGCTGTTTCAGGAAGACCCCTGCAGATAAAACAGACCCCAATTGTGCTGTTCTGTGTGGAACTGATCAATACTACATGGGTAGAGTCTGAGAAATTATTTTGTTCCTAAGGGCCTGGCAACCATATACATAGGGCTAAATATGACCTGCTTTTGTTTTTTATGTAATACAAAAGTCTGTCTCTCCCATAGAAGGTAGTAGAGTTGGCTGTGTGCTGGGATGCTGTGCCCCAAGTATATGTGTTGACCTTCTCTATGCAGTGATAACAGCTCAAGGACTCTGGCCTGGTTGTCCCCACTGGCAGTTAAGGACCCAGGCGTGCCAGTTCCTGCTATACATGAGCCTCCCTACCTTCCAGCAAGACAGAAGCCAGCAAAGGCAATCAGCTTGAGACAAAGTAGCCTTAGGGAAGAGTATTGAGAAAGCCCAAGGTTTTTTTCCTCTCGTTCTGAACTTATATGCAAATGTGGTTTAAGCATATTGGAGACTACTTTCTGCAATATGCTGAGTTTAACCTAAGGTTAACCTCAGCTCTTGCCCAGAACCCCTCAGAAAGCACAGTGGTCACTATGAACAAGTGAGACTTTGGGGTTAGAATGAGAAAGAACATCCAGGGATGGGCACCATGAGGAAGATAATGTAGTGAGGTGTGAACTTGTGGGGATACTGAACACAGGGCTCAGTAACAAGGGACTGAGTGGTGGTAATGCTAGGAACAAGGAGTCTCCATTCTAGCTAGATCCCTGTGGCAAAGACAGCCTTGAGAACCCTTGAGAGCTGCTGTAATCAGCTGGGTCACTAGTCACACAATGCCAGGGCAGCTCTGTGCTCATGGAGTCACTAGAGCCATAGTAGGTGGGAAAGGCCATTCTCAGAGGAAGCAGGAGGGCAGAAACCTAGAGCTGTTTCTCACATGATTTGTCAGGATTTGCATGGGGACCCAGTTCCATTGTTGTGCTTTGTATCCAACCTCAGCATGCGCACATGCGCACATGTGCACGCGCACACACACAAAGTGGGGCCCAAGGTGGCAGTGCACTTGGAGCTTCCCATAAGCCCTGTTAAGAGAGAGACTGAAACCTGTGCTGTGTCATGACTGGGACCTCCATCAGATGCTGTTTCATCTCCTGTCATGGTCAGTTTGCATAGCAGCAGCATGGCCTCTTTTGAGATCCAGAGCAAAGAAAGGATTCTCCTCAGTGTTGTCATGGGATGGGTGTGGGATGCTGAGCCCTAAGGGTGACAGGCTGTACCTGAGGCCAGACACCTCAGAGAAATGACACTTCTCAGGGGTACGGGACAGTGGGTCTTGAATGTTCTCTTCCCCTTACACCCTTGAATGTCTTGAATGGTAGTGAGTATAGTGACTAGGCTCACATCTTCTCTAGGCATCAGTTGCCATGTAGGGCCACTGTGGCCATTCAGAGCCTGCTTCTGTCACATGAGGGTTTTCCTCCAGCACATGGAGCCCAGTCCTAGAGCACATTCTGTCCAAAGGAGTCTCCAGACAACATGATAGTAAGTCCTCAGCTAGAACAGAACATTTATGGCAATGCCCATATCCCCATTCTCCTGGGGGATAAGTTGGTTTGGCCAGTTGCTGAGTGGTAAGCCAAAAGGCCTATGTAACATCTTTTGGGAGTCTGGCTGACATGGAACTACCTGAACTCAGGAGGAGGTGAGACTTAAAGATACCTTGAAGTAGGTGTGGATGTCATTGTTCACACATAATCTTTCAGTAAAAAAGACAACTATGAGAACCTAACTCAAAAAACAAAGTCTGGGAATCTGGTGGTAAGGACACCAACCACAGCCCAGTTCGTTCTTCATACCCTGCAGGAAGCTGGGGCTCAACCTCAAGAAGCACCCTGACTGCCCCTTTCCTAGTATAACCTACATTTATGGTGAGGCTGAACCTGACACCAAGGCTGATTGCCAAAAAGAGTCAATGCTGACCTGGGCATGCTAAAATATGTTGATTGCCAGTTCTCTAGCTGGAGTTTGTTTTTTTTTTTTTTTTTTTCCCCAGAAAAGAAAGCTTTGGGGAAGAGGAAAGATATTTAAGGGAGATGTGGTAAATATTCTGTTCCCCAGTTAAAAATGTCCTTTACCTTAAGAAATAACACCAAGATCACAGGAGTAAGTCCCAGTGTGCGTGTGTGTGTTGACAGCTCTATCTGGTGGTCTGTCAGGGATGCCTCTTGTCTTCAGGAGATCAGTTCATGAAGACAAAAGAATGAGATGTGCATGATAAGTGCCCAGGTTTCCAGTTCTCCACCCAAGTGTTTCGTGGTTTTGCCTGAAGAACCAGCCCTAGAATTGAGCTATGAGACATCATCTTGTTTCTCTTTATTTTTTTTCCCCTTTCTCACCTAAGTAAATTTCTACAGGAGAAAGCAAACTCCAGTAACACTACTTCTCAAGGGATTTTCTCAGGGCCTTCGCCCTCGCATGCCCACTAATCTCAGGATCCCTCACCTGCACCTGCTACTGAAGCCCGCTACACTGCTGCACCAACATCTAACTGCTTCTTCCTCCTCTGTCTCCACCAGAGTCTGAAGGAAGGCCTGACGGTGCAGGAGCGCTTGAAGCTCTTTGAATCCAGGGACTTGAAGAAAGATTAGCCGCATCCATTCCACTGACATCCTTCCCAGCTGGTGGCAGCACAAGCCAAGTGTGGCTTTCATCTCCATCTGTGCTTTCTCATTGTTGCTGTCATTAACTGTGGGTATGGATGCATGAGAGACTGCTGTGGGGTGTTTGCTCCATTCCCTCCTTGTTAATTCCAACTTCCTGTTGTCTTTATCACAGCTTTTTTTCCCCATGGTATTCTCAGATTAGTCACGCGCAAGCAGTAGAGTGGGGAGGTTTCCCCACTGATACCTGAGCAGCCCCCTTGTCCTCCCAGCACACTCACTGTCAGTATTAAGGCACAGCAGCCTGTTAATAAGCTAGCCCTGCCTCAGAGTGCACATGTGGGGACCTGCCAGTGGCTCTGCTCTGCCGCACACAGTGGAGCACCACCCTTGGTCAGAACAGAGCCACCAAACGTTCTAGGCTGGCCTTGTTTCTGAAGGGCCTAGGATAGTGTCCAGCATGGCCCACTTCCTTTTGATGTGGGAGGAGGACAGCATTTTGTATTTGGCCCACTAATGCAGCTTAGAACCATACCCAGATAATCCTGGCAAATCTTTCACAACCTGGAAAATGTTGAAAGCAACCATTCCTATTTTGGTTTTTTATTAAATCTTGCACAAAAGCCCCGACCCTCTCATTCCTTCCTCCGCTCGTGCCTCCCTTGCTGTCCTGATCCTGGTCTTCTGGTGGCCGAGAAGAGTGACCTGCAGCCTGAAGCTTCAGCCTTGTCAGGGGTGATGGAGCCTTCTCAAGGTCATCTAGAGGGAACATGGCTGGTTTTAATCTGTCTGAAAAGAAGCTGTCATATTGCTTGGGGAAGGATGAGGAGCAGACGCTGTGTGAGATAGACTATCAGGACTAGTGAAAAAAGCAGCATTTGCTCAGGACTGATTTGTCTGGGCTCTGGAAGGTTCCCTTGAATTGTCTGCTTCTCAGGGAGCCATTGACAGGGAGCCTGTGCTAACTTTGCTTTTTTAGCTGCTGAACCAGTACCTTTCTAACTACCCAAAGCATTTTACAGCATTTACTTGAAAAAGAAAAAAGAAAAAAAAAAACACTTTTATTTCTATTCTCATAAGAAAGCATTCATACTGTAAGATATGCAGCACACAAAAGAAGCCCCGTGTCAAACGCGAGAGTGGCCTCACAACTAGATTCACGTCCTGGCTTGTTAGTGTTAAGTGGGTCAGATGGTCTCTGAGTATACAAATTCAACTCGTGAGTCCCCGAATGGTTCTACATGAGTTGATGTTCAAGGTCATTCACAATGTCTAGCTGGCCTACTGATAGACAGGCAGGTCAAAACTTCAAGATAATGGATTTGTGACATACCAAAGTGTTCCACTGACCAGACAAGCCCTGAGCCTCTGTTTTTACAAGATTTTAAGTTGTACACTGGCACATGCTCAGTGACCATTTATGTTTTCAGCATGATGGGCAAGTCAGATCTGTTAAGATGAGCAGCTGTTGAAACTGAGCTTTGAGCTCAGAGTGGGCTGGCCTTCAGGAGCTGTAGTCCTGGGGTGAGGACTCCTGTTCTCTCTGATTCGGTTTCTTTGCAGCTGTCCTGCTGCCCTTGGGACCCTCTGGCCCCACTGCAATTATCTTCCTGCCTTGTGGTTCCTGGAATGCTACAAAGAGCCTGCCGAAGAAGCCTACCATTCAAAAGGACATTTGATCTTTTGCTGTTCACCTCAGAATCCTAGGATATGAACTTTGCTAAAAATACAAGTACCTGGGCGTCAGAAGCAAGGGCTAGGAGACAGGCATGCTACACTTAATCTGTCACTCAAGGCTCCTACTGCAGGCTCATTTTTGCCGTGATATAGCATACCACACTGCTCCAGAGCTTGGTTTCATGTGTATTTGATATGTTAGCCAAATGCTGAACTGGTACAGGACAGAGATTCCTGGATCATCTCCCACTGTCCAAGCCAGTCTGAACAGTAACATGTGGGTCAGGGTACATCTTGAGTTTCTTGGTGGTGACACTTCTGGCCTCTGGCAAAAGTGAACCAAACAAGCAGCTGGTCTTCCTGAGTCCCTGATGGCCATGCAGGCCCACTGGAGCAATTTACTTTGGACTGACACATGTCCTCTGTCCATTCCCTCACTCCTTGAGCCAGGTTCACTTTTGCCTGACCTCCCAACAGACTTCCCATTCCCTGGAAAGAGGCTGAAGCTGATATATTCAGAGAAGAGATATCCAATGTGCAGGTGGAGTTGGTCCGGGCATATGTAGAAGAGGATGCTTGGCTGAGGATGGTAGTATAGATCAAGAAGTCACAGGCTGCTCCCAATCCAGTCAGCCAGTGGCGTGCTTTCTTTCCCCACTTGATGGTAGGAGCAGAATTTTATTTTCCCATAAATACACATTTGTGGTCTGCCAGCATCTACAAGCAAACTGCCATTACAGGGAACATACCTGACTGCATTCGACAGCAAATGTAAACATGCTAATTACATCATGCCCATGTGCCTAGCACCAGAGCAAACAACACATCTGTCACACGGGGCTACTAGCTGCACCTTTTCCAGTATGGAAGTAGAGAATCACCAGAGGGAAGAATGCTGGGAATGTGTGGATTCACTGAGTGAAAGCAAAGGTCAGGGTTGACCTCCACTGGATCCAGCAGAACACTGAGCTGGGTGCAGTGGTTTATGTCTATACTGCTACCACTCGAGGCTCCAAAGTACCAGGTCAGTCTAGATTATATAGCAAGATGGTGTCAAAATACAGGTGAACTAAGGGGAGATCGATCGATCGATCGATCGATCTATCTGTATCTATCTATCTAGAGAGAGAGAGAGAAAGAGAGATCTGGGGTTCAACTACAGCACTACAGAGAGCACACTTGTGGTCTTTGGAACATTTGTCCAAAAAGAGCCCAAGGGATTTGACTAGGAAACAAACTGGGTGTGAAAAGATATTTGATGGAATGTGTAGTACTGTTAACTTCCCTATAGGGGGAGATGGTGCACTGACTTCTTTCTACCCTGGAACTGCAGAAAACTAAGCATACTCCTCACTGCTGACACCTAGCTGGTGCTGAGGGAAGTAGCTGGATAGCACACAGCCTATACTGTTTTATGTGAACCTGGGCAGTAGCTCAGATTCCTGCAGGCCTGTCCCACACCAAAGTGGTCTTTCTCCTGACCTCCAACTATGCCCTGGCTCTCAAAGACAAGCTGGATAGGCACCCAGAGGCCCTGTGCAGCCTTCCCACTCATGCCATACTCCATGTCAGTACCCAATACAAGCTGCACACCAAAGTCTGCTGGCAGCTACAGGTACAAACAGTTCCCAGATGCATAGTAACACCCAAACCCCAGACTCTGATGGTGGAGGAACAGTAATTACCTCTCAGCTGATTGTCCTGTACATGCTACACAGGAGGGTTAGCTGTTCTTGCTATGCTGTAAAGATGGCATCACCTAGTATGTTACTTAGAGACTATCAGTGTAGGGGTTCAAAGCCTGTCTCACAGGAACTCCCAACATACCACAGGATAGCCTGTGGCCTGCACTTCACTTGCTCAGCCTTTTCTGTATATCAGAGCAAGTAATGTTAAGTATTTCTAAGATATGGCACAGGGATTTTTGTGCAAAGTTATGGAAAGGTAGCATCCAGTGCAAATCCCTCTTAAATATCAAGACCATTAGTTAGCTAGGCGTGGTAGCTCACACATTTAATTAGCACTTGGGAAGCAGAGGCAGGTTAAGTTCAAAACCAACCTGGTCTACATAGAGAGTTCTACAAGAACCAGGGTTACACAGCAAAACCCTGTCTAAAAACAACAAAAACCGACTATATTAATAAGTAACATCTTTGAACGTTTTGGTTACTCAACAGACTTCAGAGGCTTTACCCACACTCCTGGCAAGCCCTGATTCTTGTTTAAAGTATTCTGTGAGACTTGCATGGAGCCACTCATGGAAAACCAGTAATAGGAGGGACTTCGGCACCCTGCCCTCAGGTTTCTCAGGGTGTTTTTGTTAGAACTGGCTGGGAGCATAGGCTGCTTCAGGCCCAAGTGCCTAGTTCTGACAACTGCAGGGCTGGACTTGTATACAAAACAGCCCAGCTACCCCTATCTCTAGCTGCCTTGACTATATAGCATGAGACTCCAGGTAGCTCCATGGCTGTATTTCTGTACTGGTAAGGAGCTAGCCCATCAGTAGAGCTAAAAATGGGACAGTCCAAAACTGAAGGACTTGAGGACCTCTCCAGTTTCCCATGGGTCACAGGTCAGCCTGGAGCAGCTTCCATTGTTAGGGAGGACTCCATAGCCAGCATTTGCCATAAAGAGAGGCACCACTGTTAAGAATCCTAGCCAACACAGCCCACTCCAACTTGTCACAGTCGACATGCCATTGGCTCATCTCTCCTTTAGAAGTCAAACCACACATCTATTTTTATTTTAGCAAGGTAGATTGTAAAGAACACTAAATCCACTATTATATTTTGTTTCTGTCACAAACTTGGATTTAAATGGATTTTAAATAATTTTAAGATTCACCTTCGGTATTAATGCTTTAATGCCAGGATCCAAAACCAGTTCTTTGGTTACTAACCGATGTGGCTTTCTGTAGGTATGCTGTATAGAATATTAAGAACCCCAGTCACAGTGGCTCCTTGACAATCAGAACTCCAGGTGACCTTCCATTACTGCTGCTTGACTGGGGGTGGGGTGCGTGTTTGTGAACAGGGTGCCTGGCAGGGCCTCTTCACTACATCTCAACAGAAACAGGCTTGTACCATCTCACCTGCTATTTAGGTATTTTGTTCTAATACAATCAATCCAGTTGCCAGACTAAAAATTACACATGGAAGAAAATGGAGCCTCTGAGCCAGAGAGCCTTCAAGCACAGCTTCTCAGAGCCAGTTTAGGCCTCCAGGTGTATGCACAGTGTGTGGCTTCCTGCAGATCAAGTGTCCCCCAACTCATTCAAGATTTTATGGTTCAGTGTAAGGCATTTCCTACAAAGTTTGTGATCAGGTTCACTACAATTGAAATGTTAATTTGTAGAAGTATTTATTCCTTTGTGTGACAAGCTAGAGTCCTTGGCTATAGCTGACCATTTTTATTGTGTAAATACTGCTTGGTTTTACATGAACTGTATCATAATAAACTATTTTTGCATTGCCCTCTGCATGCATATGGCTGCTGACTCTGCCAGTCAAAGAGCAGAACCTAAAGTCCTGAGTCGTAAGTGTACTAGAGACTAGAATGGGCTGGATATAACCTGCTGCTTTTCTCTTTACAATGTTCCCCTGAGTTCTTGTTTTCAGGATATTTACATTAGATTTCACATTAAAAGAGATTTTACATTTTCACATATAAGCCATAATATTTTATGTCTAAAGTCTATGGTACTTTTGGTATAGAAACTTCAGGGGTTAAAGGAATAGTAAAAAATTCTGATGGGGATTCCTTCAATAATCAAGATACTATAACTCTTCATCGTAGCTCTCCTGTGTTTTTATTTTGTGGTGCTGGAGCTGGAGCCCAGGGTCTCAAGCATGCTAGGCAGTGCCTCTACAACATGAGCCCTCAAGTTACAGCTCACACTGGCCTCCTTAGCTTTAGTTCATGGAGTACCAGTGTGCACCACTCTAGCTGGCCTGTCCTTCACAGATTTACCTGTGATTATAATTCTGTCTCATTTTTTGTTTTGTTTCAAAGCATCATGACCTAAAATAGACAACCCAAATAACAAACCAGTGCTCTCCAATTGAGGTAAATCCTTGATGGCTCTATTTCATTGTTTGTTCATTAAGTTCAGAATAAACTAGGCAGACATAATGGCTGCCAACCTAGTGAGTCCAGCCCATGAGAGGCTGAGGTGAGAGGTTTCAGTTTGAGGACAGCCTGGGTTACACAGCAAGACCCTGTCTATCCCCATAGCAACCCCACCCCCCCAAAAAAGGTAAGATAATAACTGGGTTTCTCAATAGTCACAAACCTTATAATAAAAGTATGTGGAGCTGACTGGAAATACATAAGTTGTTTCTACTAATTAGAAATCAACGTAAGTAGTTTATAAAACAGCAAATCAAAGATGTAAAACGACAAAAGAATAAATACTTTTTAGTATGTTATTGCAGTCGTTTAGGGACTTTTCAGTAGCTTTTTGTCCATTAGAAACTATTATAAACAAATGTACATAAAAAAGAAAAGCTTGGGGAACTGAATTGATATGATCTGTAGTTTTAGCACATTTTCTTTTCTTTTTTAGAAGAAAGGTGGGAGGAGGGAAGAGATCTGCCGAAACATGTGGGATAGGAGGAGAGGGAGGGAGAAAGGGGTCAGAAAGAAAAAGGTCAGAGAGAGCAAAGGGCCAGAGACTGTTTTAGCACATTTTCTTGAAAGCTATGAGTTCAATTTAAAATTAGTTGGCAAGCCAAACAGTAGTAGTCTTTTATGATTAAAATTGTTTCAAAAAATTGTTAAAAAAAATCAAAAACCATGAAAAGAATCACCCTTCACACCCTGCTTATCACAGTAATGAAAGACTGCCATTTCCATTCAGTATGGTAAGAGGATCTAACCAACACTGTTCAGCAAGAGAGAGGCACTGACTGAAAGGAAATAAATAAAACTCTTCCTTTTAAATGAGGTCTGCTTGGTGTTTGTGTTAGGTAGGCAGCCAGAACGCCAGAAACCCAGGAGGAACAGATGAGGTACACATTAACACCTCAAAGGGGAGTCTGCCCTGCTCCCTCAGAATCCCTCAGTACCTGTGGCTCCTCCAGCTCTTCTCACGCTGCCCCTCACCCCAAAATCGCCCTTCCTGAGCAGGTTTTCCACATTTTGCTTCCCAAAACCTGATCCTTAGCCATTTTGGCTACATGGATCTTTGGCCTCTGCCTACCACCTGTCTTGGTCAAGAGCTCCTCTCTCGCTCGCTCTCCTCTGGCTTGCTCTCCTCTCGTGGTCCTGTTTAGTCCGCAGGCCATTCTCAGCCTGGTTCTCCTTCTCCACCTGAGGCATGTCCTCCTCTTTTTCTTCACTTTTTTCTTTATTCTTTCTTTCTTTCTTTTTTTTTTTTTTTTTGGGGGGGGGGGGGGTTCAAGACAGGGTTTCTCTGTGTAGCCCTGGTTGTCCTGGAACTCACTCTGTAGACCAGGCTGGCCTCGAATTCAGAAATCGGCCTGCCTCTGCCTCCCAAGTGCTGGGATTAAAGGCGTGCGCCACCACTGCCCGGCTTTTCTTCACTTTTTCATTCAGTTAGCACTACTAAGTTTAGCAAGTTAGGCTACAAGGCTCAGTTGTATTTCTGCACAGTAGTTTTGAAGACTGAAATAAATTAAGTCCATTCACAGTAACATGAGTAATAAAAAATACTCGAAACTATAAACACTGCTGTGAGATACTCCAGCCACGTGAACAAAAATCAAACCAGATGGGAAATACTTAGGACCACCAACACCAAGATTAAAAGATCAAAAATATTTCAAAAGACAGAAAGGGAAAGCAAAACAAAAAAACTTTAAAACACCAGAAGGACCTAGTTCTGTAGAATACTTAAAAGAAAATGCAAGTAAGTATAGAATTGTGTACTGAACAGCTATGGGCACTACTGGGAAATCAGACCCAAAGAGAGGAAAGGAGGAAAGATCCAGTCCCCACTAAGACTGAGCGCTGGTGACTCGGACCTCCAGCTTTGACTTCAATCCATCCAGCCCAGCTAGAAGTCATCTCTTATCTTCCTAAGGTGTTTTCCTTTCACTCTTGTGATTCCAAGAACACTGCTGCTGCTTTATGGATGTACATGCCTCATCTCTTCAATGTTTCCTTGCCTTTGGATCTCTTTAACTGCCCAATCAATTTTTGAGTAAACAACAAAAAACCTACAAGCATCAGGAAATTAAAGATAAAGCCAGATATATATGCCCAAGGATCAGAAAATTCAAGATGGCAGCCCCACTTGATCTATAGATTCAACCAGTGATGATTGACAAATTGATGTTCACATGGGATATAAGAGGCTAAGGATGTGTTGGAAACAGAGGGTTTGTGTTGCCAATTCTCAAAAGAACACATCTAGGCTGCTGCTGGCATTACCACAGTGAGATAATGCAGAGCCCAGACATAGACCATTAAAATTTATGGTCAGGTGATTTTCAACAAAGGTTTTTGTTAGGGAAAATCATCTTACTGTTGCTGAGACACGTGGAATGGATGTCCACGTGTACTGTGCCCACCTCAGAGCTCTCAAAAGTGGCTGTGGTGTGCACACTATGCCCAGTGCTTATTAAGTGAAGGGCGGGAGGGTAAGGTCAATCTTACAGCCATAATGAGTTTGAGACCAGCCTGGTCTACACAGTGAGAGGATCTTACACAACGAAAGATAAATAGATGAAGTGATGTTACTTCATAAGTCTTCACACATTTCTATAGATAACAAAGCTACTCTACTAAGAATAACCATATTTGAATGCAGCAGGCTAAGGTAGACATGTAGCAGTTCAGACTCGAAAATATTTATTCAAATATGCCAGAAGGTAAGGGTCCTCAACGACACTGTCAACTCAAAGGACACTTTGTGATCTTATACACACACACACACACACACACATACACACTCCTTCCAGAGTACACACTTAAGAATCCACAGGCTCCAAAAGGGTAGGCACTTATCCAACATAACTAATTCTGAGTATATTATACTTTACAGTTTCTGTTAAATCTTTTGGAAAAATCAACATCAAGTCTACTTATCTAACACTAAGTAAAAGGAACAATAAAAAGTGTGAAAACCGCTGGGCATGCTGGTGCACGCCTTTAATCCCAGTGCATGAGGCAGACCCCTGCAGATCTTTGTGAAATGAAGACCAGCCTGGTCTACATAATGGGTTCCAGGTCAGCCAGGGCTACACAGTGAGACCCTCCCCACCTCCACCTCCTCCCCCTCAAAAACTTTTTTTTTTTAATGAGAAAACATACATTGTGCGGTATCTGCTGTTAAGCTAAAGGACACTTCACTCAAGACAGACCAAGGAGCCACATGACGCTTGTCATGCACACAAGCAGGAACAATGATAAACTAGCTCATGTCACTTGACCTACTTGCATACAAAAAATAATTTGAAACACGTCACAGATGGATGTGAGAAGCTGTTCCTCCGACTCCTGTAAATGCCCACCAGGTAACAGCCTGGGCAATCTGCTTACCTCCAATATTCCCTTTGTCGTCAACTTCTGATCCATTACTGAGTAAAAAGCCATGAGTAAATCCACTGAGTCCACCACAGGTGCTAGAGGCGAGGTCACTCCTAAGTCCACAGTATTGCTCTAAATGTGAGGGGCGTGGAAAAGCAAAGCCTGGACACAGCTACAGGCATGGCCAACTGGTAGTGCTACCAGTATCTACTCACTGCAGGGAGACAATCCCAGTTGCTGAAGGTCAGCATACTATGAGGCATGTCTAATGATGCCCAAAAGCCACTGGGCCCAGAAGAGGATGCTGCCTATCTAGGCAACTACTAGGACAGCCTACAGCACTGTCCAGCACTGTCACCTCCTTCCTAACTTCTGGTGGGGATGCACGCACAGGAAGACTGTCAGCTGCCCCCAGCTGCCAGGAAAGGCTCATGCAGAGCAGGAAGAACATCGCAACAAGTTGGAAGACTGAGCAAGGCAAAGCAGGTCAGTGCCCTCGTTGCTTTTGGGGGAAAAAGCTGTACTTGGTGGGGTCAAATTCTTCCCAGATGCGCTCAAACTCCTCCAGGAACAGCCGTACATACTCGGTGTCCTCCATAATCAGAACATTCTCACGGTTGTTCTGGATGGCCTGTGTGGTCCAATTGAGGGAGCCGGTGATGAGCACCTTCTTGTCGACGATGGCAAACTTATGGTGCATGTAGCCTAGGTCCTGGTCATGCCGTACCTGTATACCTGTGGAGCCAAGGCAGCCTTTATTTCACCCACCCAGGTACAGCTATCCCCCAAGCTTGCTGATACCCTGTGTTGGAGACAAGGACACCCAGGGGCTGTCCCAGGGTGGTACTGAGATTACAGAGAGAATCTGAGTCTGTCATCCAGGTCAGCACACAGAAAGCAAGGTCTGGATACCAAACACTCCTCTGGGGACAGCACACTTTTGGGGAACCCATATCAGCCCCACTAAGCCTAAGGTCTAAATACTACCTCAAATCCTGCTGGGGAAGGAGTCAGGTATTTGACATATCCTTGCCTTTCTTGTCACTCACTCACTGGAATGGATATGCTGGAGGACAGAACCTAGACAGAAAAGGATTGCATGGTGGCTTTGGCTGGCTAATTGAACCACCACCTCCCAGGGTGCCTCACTAACTGAAAGCAAAAAAACCTATGCCACGTCCAAACCTGCTGTCCTCACAAAAGTTCTCCTTTCGGCTTCTTCCTTTTGAGGGTAAGTTGTTTGGCAGGGATGCTGCGGTGAAACCCAGGTCCTGCACATGCTAGGTAAGTGATCTGTCTCTCCTTTTCTCCAGCCGCTGTCCCACTCCACCCAGCTCCTGTTGTCACAGCAAAGCCTGGCAGCACCCCCACACACACTACAGTTCACCTTAGGCAACAGGACCTCTTGCTTCAGTCAGACCTCAACAGCTAGTTCCCGACTTGGGCAGTTGCAGTGCCTCTGTACAGCCATCCTAGCCACTCACTTCCTACATGATCTTTGTGAAATCTTCCAGACCTTTCTGATTGATGTGTTTCCTCACAAATACCTGGTTGTATCAAATACTAGCACATGGTGCACTTGATGGAATACTCTGGAACTCAGCCAGCTGTGGCCAGAACATCAGTGGAAGTTCCATCTGTGATAGCATATTGGTTCTTTCCAAATCTGAGGTTTTATGACTCTCCAAAATCTAAATACAGTGACACCATCCATGCCTGATATCTACTTGTCCACCACCATAATGATGACCTGACTAAAGATCACTTTGTGACCACCAGTAAGAGGGCAGAGGGGTAGCTGTCAGACTGACAGGGCACTTCTGCTTTGCCCACTGAGCTGAGTAGGTGATACATGGCAGGCTGGTGCTGTGGTGCTGTTCCTTTCCCTATGAGCTACCTGGAAGCAGACCTGGTTTCCAAAGGCTACACCATCCCCAGAAGTGGGAAAACAGGCTATGTGTTTTTTAAAAAAAAGCCTCAAGAGCCGTACAAAGCCTGGGCATTTCCCAAGGGCTCCCCCAACTTGCCAGCCACTGTGGGCACAGAGATTAGGCTGGGGGGGAGGGGCAGGCGCTGACTCTTGCATAATGGAGGGATCTAGCAGTCAAAGTTTGTGTTCCTGCAGCCCTAACCACTTGAAGAAAGACAAACAAGGGCCACAGGTTTAGGGAGGATACTGATCACACCTGTTGTCTGGACAGAACTGCAGGCTGGCCAGACATACCTGTAGGCCCAGAAGTGATAGTTGAGAAGCAAGTATTCACCACACTGTAGGGTCCATTTTCTAATGATCTAATGAGAGCCTAGTGGGAAACTCACTAATCAACATTGTCACTCCTACTCCTGTGGTCTCACAGCAGCTAAGAGTTTCTCACTGTTGACTGGGTTCAAACTGACTTAAGTTTTATCCTCCATGCCTTCACTTCTGTCAGCCATTATCAGCCTGGAACAATCATAGAAACTGAGTCTAAACATGCCTCCAAGATCAAGGCCAGAGTCTGGAAACTGTTGGGAATTCCCACACACCTTACTCTCATGGAGAGCACGGACATGGAATATAAAAAAACTAAGAACCTTGGCTCCTTGGCCCGATCATCTCTGCCTGCCTGCCTGCCTGCCTCCACCTTCTCCCCGAAACGCTACCCGCTCTGGACAAAGTCAGCAGGGGCATCAAATAAGTCCTCAGCCCCTCTGCCAGTGTGCACCCTCGGCGGCGGTTTACCTGCCTTGCGCAGCAGGCCGATCTGAGAGCCGTTGAGGGCCATGTAGTCGCAGTCGGTGATGACCCGCACGCGCACCCCGCGCTGATGCAGCAGCTGCACCGCACGCCCCAGCTGCGGGCTAGAGAAGGCAAAGAGGCAGAGCTCCAGGCTGGAGCGGGCGGCCAACAGCGCGCGCAGCAGGCGGCTCAGCGAACTCTCGGTGTGTGGGAGGCTGCACGGGCAGCCCGAGGAGGGCCCGGGGGGCAAGCCTGGGGCCTGCAGTATAGCCTCCGTGCAGGTCACCTGTGAGGGGAAGAAGAGCACCTCGCGCCGTGGCCGCCGCCCAGCCAGCAGCCAACGCATCAGCCACGGCAGTGCCTCTAGGGCGAGCGCGAGACCGGCACCAGCCGCAAACACCAACCGCCAACTCGAGCGCCCCATGGCCGCCACCTCAAAGGTCAGCCGTAGCACCATGCGCTTGCGCGCCCAACACGTGCCAGCCCGCCCCCAACCCCGGGTGTGCCACGCCCCCTTGTGGGACCCGCCCCCAGCCAAGAGCTAAGCGAGCTGTTGCCCACCCCACCCAACCTGGCCGTGAGCGCTTGGGGAACGCGCGCTCATCTGTAGACCAGGCTGGCCTTGGACTCAGAGATCCACCTGCCTCTGCCTTCGAGTGCTGGCATTAAAGGCGTGTACCTTCATTTGACTTCTTTTCCTATGTGTTTCCCTTTAATTTCCTTCCCTTACCTGACTGCTCTAGCTAGAGTTTCAGCATCATATTGAAAAGAAATGGGAATAGTAGAATGCCTTGTCCTGATTTTAATGGGGTTTGCTTTAAGATTTTCTCCAATTACCATGTTGTTTGTGAATGTGTACGGCCTACAGGAAGGAGTTATGCACGGTACTATACCTGGACATTTTGGGATCCTGATGCCCTTGAGTCAACAGGCTAAAAAAGGGAGTAACTGTTAAGACGTGTGATTAATGTGGTTACTAGGGGGAAATCGGACAGCTATATCACCATGCAAGTAAGAGGATATGTGCAGATGAACATTGGCAGAGGGCTAGCTGGCCAGAAAGCAAAGGCAAGGAGAGGAATTTATCCCCTAACTCCAAGGGCATGGTATCAGTAACCAAATGACCTCCCATTAGGAGCTCTTAAGGACATAGGTCCTCCTAAACCAATGGTTCTCACCTAATTAGGGTTCCTAATGCTGGGGTCTCGTGTTGTGGTGACTCCAGACACAGAATTGTTTTGTTGCTCCTTCATAACTATAATTTTTCTACTGTTATGAATCATAAATATTTTCAAAGAGAGGTTTGCCAAAGGGGTCACAATAATGCCACCGTAATGTACTCCCTTGACACAGGCCGTTAATATGTTCGTGGACTGAAACCTCCAAAACTATGGGCATAATAAGACTATAAGTTGGTTACCTCAGGCGTTTGTTACACTGGCAGCTTCCTAAATTGAGTCTTCAGATTGAGAACAGCTGTCCTAAACAGTGCTAGGCTGAGACATGGACTGAGAGGACACAGTCAATGCTATTCTTGGGGAGATATGCACAAACATCTGCTCACCCCAAATTAGGAGCTGACAACAGGCTAAAGTTTGGATACCATCCACTAGATACCACCCAAAGTGAACCAATGAGTTTTACTGGAGTTACTTACAGAAGCAGAAACAGTTCAAAGATGACTGCATCACCAAAGCCCATCCCAACATGGACTCACCGATGATTTCTCAGCTCCAGCTGACCAGCATCAACTGTTAATCACAGCTGATGCTTTAGCTGCAGCTGACCAGAACCACCGATTCTTAAAATAGCAAACAGCCCCTTCAGAGTCAAAAAGGTTTAGAGGGTCTCAACCTTCGCTCTGAGACCTCACCAGCCAGGCCTGGCTGCCTGCCTCGCTTCTCACATCCCTGTCTCTGAGACCTCACCAGCCAGGCCTGGCTGCCTGCCTCGCTTCTCACATCCCTGTCTCTGAGACCTCACCAGCCAGGCCTGGCTGCCTGCCTTGCTTCTCACATCCCTGTCTCCAGGCTCCAGCAGAGCAGTTCGCCAAGCCTCCCACGAGAGTGTCTTTTCTGGCCCAAAGTTCAAAAGTCTGTCCAGAATCCTCCCAAAAACACATGATCTGTTACAGCAGTACCCCGCTATCCTGGTACCAATCCCTGTCCTAGTTAGGGTTACTATTGCTGTGATAAAACATTATGACCAAAGCGACCTTGTGAGGAAAGGGTTCATTTACACTTCCACATTACTGTTCATCATGGGAGGTCAGGACAGGAACTCAAACGGAGCAGGAACATTAAGGCAAGAGCTGAAGCGAGGCCAAGGAGGAGTGCTGCTTACTGGCTTGCTCCTCATGGCTTGCTCGTCTTGCTTTTGTATAGAACCCAGGACCACCTGCCACAGTGAGCTGGGGTCTCCCTAATCAACCACTAATTAAGAAAATGTCTTATGGGCTTGCCTACAGTCGGACCTTACTGAGCCCTTTTCTCAAGGGAGGTTCCTCCTTCTCTGATAACTCTAGCTTGTGTCAAGTTGACATAAAACATGCTACCACATGCACGTTCTGATGGTTGAGTCAATCCTTAAGAATTGTTTTCAAGGGGCAGGTCCACAGTGGTCCGCACTCAGCATCATGTCCTTTGTCCCTAATGATGCAGCAAGTTTTACTTTCTGATGGGAATGCAGAGTGCATTCCCTCCTGTGAGATGAACTCAGAGCTGCCTCAGGTTGCATTCCTCCTTACTAAGAGGCTCAACAGCTGAAACAGCAGATAATCAGAAGCAGACTTTCAGGGGATGTTACATGCTGGAAGACAAGAAGACCTCTTATCCAAAACTTGGAAGACACAGACAGACATCACTTTCCTTTATCCCTCCAGGACCACCCAGGCCAGCATCACTTCCTACTCTGAGCTGGCTGGGGCACCCCCATGTTCCAAGATGGCCCTCTCATACCCATGCCTCTGATACCTTCTTCTAATCTGTAGAGACTGACCTAATTCCTTAAGCTGAGCACCATTAGACAAACAGGTCTTATTCTGTAGCATAGCCTGGTTTAGATGGTCTCAGACTTATAGCAATCCTCTAGCCTTAACCCCAAGAGCTGGCAATTATAGGACTGAGCCATCATGTTCAGCCCTGTTAACAATGGACCACATACACAATGCAAGCCATGTAAGATTCTATTGTCTGAATCCATCTGAGCCTGCAGGTGTACCCTATGAAGCCTCCCTCAGCCCACTGGTACACATGATACACAGTACACACAGCTGCATCTCCTCGATGGAACCAAATTGATTAATACTGTCTGTCTTAGGGTTTTACTGCTGTGACAAATACCATCACCAAAGCAACTCTTATAAGGACAACTGTAGCCACCTGCGGCCACAGATAACTGGGTTCACCTGAAAGGAGGGCTGGGAATCGAAGAAGGGACAGAAGGACGGGAAGACATGAAGCCAAGACAAAGTTCTCTGATCAAGGCTTGAAGTTTAATGTTCTGCTTTCAAATAAAAAGAGGAATCCCTGCCCCCACCACCAGAACCCCTTCTTGAGGGGAATTCATCCTTAATCAGCCAGAGGTGTCTCAAGGCAAGCTCAGCAGGCAGTCTATTCTTCTCAGCTCCTGTAGCAGATTGTAGGCACTAAGATGGGTAACACCTCCTAAGTCCTATTGTTTGGTCTACAAGATCCTTCAGGCCTGCTCAAGGCTGGGGGAAGGGCATAGACAACATTTAATTGGGGCTGCCTTACAGGTTCAGAGGTTCAGTCCATTATCGTCAAGGCAGGAATATAGCAGCATCCAGGCAGGCATGGTGTAGGAGGAGCTGAGAGTTCAACATTTTCATCTAAAGGCTGCTAGCAGAATATTGGCTTCCAGACAGCTAGGGAGAGGGTCTTAAAGCTCAAGCCAACAGTGACACACCTACTCCAACAAGGGCACACCTTCTAATAGTGCCACTCCTTGGGCAGAGCATATGCAAACCATCACATTCCACTCCCTGGTCCCCATAGGCTTGTTCAAATTTATGAGTCTACGAGGGCCATACCTAAACATAGCATAATGCAAAATACATATAGTCCAACTTTAGAGGTGCCCATAGTCTATAGCAGTCTCAACAATGTTAAAAGTCCAAAGTTCAAAGTCTTTTCTGAGATTCATCCAATCACTTAACTGTAATCCCCAAAGCGAGATGGAAAAACAGGTGGGCAAACTCCAAACTCTGCATCTCCACGTCTGATGTCAAAGCGGTCTTCAGATCTCCAACTCCCTTTTCATCTTTGTTGACTGCAACAAACTTCTTTCTCCTGGGCTGGTTCCACTCCCTGTTAGCAACTTTTCTCAGCAGATAGCCCACGGCTCTGGCACCTCGAACATCTTGGGGTCTCCAAGGCAGCTTTAATGTTACAACTTCTCGTTTCAATGTCTGGGATCCACACATGATCTTCTGGGCTCCTGTAAAGGGCTGGCGTCACTTCTCCAGCTCTGCCCTCAGTAGCACTCTAAGTTAGGTTGATCTACTCCACTACCGCTGTTCTTGGTGATCATCCGATGACACTGGCATCTCCAATACACTGGGATCTTCTGCTGCAACTAGGCTTCACCAATAGCCTCTCCTAGGCTCTTTCTTCATGGTGCCAAGCCTCAAATCCTTTGCATGATCCCTTCAGTCCTGGACTGTCAACTGCAACTGAGGCTGAACCTTCACCAGTGGCCTTCCATGTCCTCTCACAGTGCCAGGCCTCAGCTGCTCCTCATGACCCCTTCATGCCTTCAAAACCAGTACCACCTGAGTGACTCTTACACATTATCAAGTCCAGCTGCAGCAAGAGGTACAACCTTGGCTATCTCTGGAACACAGCTTCTTTTGTATTCTCAGAAAACACTTCCCAGGAGATTTCACCTCAGTGAAGCTGGTCTCTTCTTAATAACCACTAATTCCTTAGCTCCAGCTAACCAGCATCAGTTGTTCCAGTAGTCCCTTCTATTCTTAATTCTAAAGCCAGAGCTACATGTCCAAAGCTGCTAAGTTCTGCTGCTTGCTGGGGCTGGAACATGGCCCCCTGGTTCTATGACATTATCACCAGTTTTCTGTTTTCCAACTTCTTCACTGCCAACTTCCAACTTCTTGGAAAGTTGCCACTTTCCAACTTCTTGGCTGTTCTGGAACTTGCTCCATAGACTGACTTTGAACTCAGAAACAGTCTCTCGGCCACATATTAAAGTTCTTCTCCACTGAAACCTCTAGGGCCAGCAGGCCTACACAGTTCAAATCACCCTCAGCACCATTGTCTTCCATATTCCTACTAGGATGGCCCATTAAACCCCACTTAAAACATTCCATGGCTTTCCAAATCCAAAGTCCCAAAATTCACATTCTTCCAAACAAAAGCATGGTCAGACCTATAACAGCAATACCCCAGTCCCTGGTACCAACTTCTTAGTTAGGGTTTATTGCTGTGAACAGACACCGTGACCAAGGCAACTCTCATAAGGATAACATTTAATTGGGGCTGGCTTACAGGTTCAGAGATTCAGTCCATTATCATCACGGTGGGAGCATGATGGCATCCAGGCAGGCATGGTGCAGGTGAAGGAAGAGTTCTACATCATCATCTGAAGGCTGCTAGCAGAATACTTGCTTCCAGGCAGCTAGGAGGAGGTATTAAAGCCCACTCCCACAGTGACACACCTACTCCAACAGGGTCACACCTTCTAATAGTGACACTACCTGGGCAAAGCATATACAAACCATCATAGTATCTAAGATAAAAACATGTAGTCAGTGGTTTACAAAAATACAGATTTATTGTGTTTCAACATTCTTGCAACTGTACAGAGACCAAGACACATAGTCTTCATGTTAAATATAAACAAACACCAAAAATATTATAAAAACAAATTGGGAAAGCTTTCAGGAAATCTTTCCAAGCTGCATCCTTATTAAACTGCAATGATGAGAGGTGGTCTGTCTTAACACCGTCACAGTCTGTAGTCGCTGGCTAACGCTACACCAGCAACAGAGAAGAACACAATGTAATGTTCTGATGGTTCAGTTCTGTAATCCCAGCACTTGGGAAGCTGAAGCAGGAGGATTGCTACAAGTCTGGAAGTAGCATAGGCCACACTGTGAGTTCTAAACTGGGATAAGATACAGAATAAGACCCTGACTCAAAAACTAAAATTAAAAAAACAAAAACAAACAAAACAGCCATGGTTTTGATGTATCCACAAGCTGGCAAGCTGAACAGAGGCCACGGGTGTGCACATGACCTGAGAAGTCATCAACCAAAGACAAACGATCCAGGATGCTTGCTGTCTTCCATGGTGGGAAGGTGTTGTCCTAACCCCCACGAGGACACCCTGCAACAACAAAGCCTCAGAGGCAGGCTGATCGACCCTCTCAGTTCCCAGCCTTTGTCCTCAAAAGGCACAGAGCACATCTCACCAGTTCCTGACAGGACAGTTTGATGCAGGGGGACCACTGTCTCTGTGTCCCCCACATTTCAACATGGGTTGAGAGAGCCTCAGAAGGAGGGCAAAGCCTAGCCCATAAGTCTTCACTCCTCAAATAGGGACTCACCCCAGCAGTCAGAAACCCAAGGGCAGCCTTTCCCACAGAGCAGGTGTTCTCGGAGTCAGTTCCGAGCCTCTGCTGCTGTGGGGCTTCGGACTGTGGACATGAGATGGGATTTGTAGGTTTTGCTCAGACCCGTCATCCAGAACTTCAGAAGCTTAACGTTGTCCTCCTCTGATGCGCCCAAGACGCTCAGAAGCTTCTGTGTGTCCTCCTTGGGGCGACTGTCCACCTTAGTGAATTTAAACAGGACTTTCACTTTGCTGTGGAAAACAAAGACAGACACTGAGAGCCACAGCTTAATCAAGCTCTCCTCATGCGGCCCAACTTCCAGGCCAGGGAGAGGAGCTCGGCAGGTCCCACTGGAGCTGCGGTATGCCGAGCTCAGCAGGCGGCTCACCCCAAGTAAGGCTAGGTCACCACTGTGGCTAAAGAAAACAGCTGTGCTGCAGTCTCAGCTGCTCAGGATTCCTTGAACCCAGGGACGTTCAAAGCCTGCCTGGCTAAGATGGGGGGGCGGGGGAGGGGTGATCCCTCTCAAAAAAGAAGAAATTTATGAAGAAATACTATTCCTGAGTTTTCACTATTTATCTGAAGATGCTCAATTAATTTGATAAAATATTGCCAAGACTCAAGGCATAAGGCACCAAGTGACCTAACTTTTATAAGCTGTAAGGGCGCCTGCCCAGCTGCACCTGACTGAGCCTGTGCCTAGGTCGGCTGGCCACCTAGCACCCTCCACCCCTACAAAACCAAAAGGGAATTAAGGAATAAGGAAACAGCTCTTGCTCAGAACCTCTTTCACACACCAGCATCAAATCTCAGGAGCTGCAACCTCTTCCTAGGACACAGGGTCCAGGGCAGGAGACACTGGATCACTTCCCAAGGCCGCAAGCTCCTAAGGAGCAGGGCTGGTGTCTGAACCCTATTCTTAACTCCACTCTCATGGGCTCCCGCAGGCCACAGCCTAGGGTTTCTCTGGGCAGTCCTGGCTGTCCTGGAACTCACTAACTCACATTCTCTCCTACCCCCCCCCCCCCCCCCCCCCGTAGACCAAGCTGGCTTCAAACTCAGATATCCACATGCTTCTGCCTCCTGAGTTCTGGGATTAAAGGTTTGTGTCACTACCACCTGATGCCTGGCCTCTTTTAACATGCACATTCTACTTTTTGACATGAAAGCCCCCTGCTCCACCCCTTGGCATCCCCACCCTTAACCCCACCCACCCTCCTACCTACCCCTTCCCCGAACCCCCCTCCACACAGCTGGAGAACCTGTCAAGGCAAGGCTGGGGCTTACTTCATCCACTCCTCCTTGAGACAGATGAGGCACTGATCCACCACATCCACAGACAGGTTCTGGTTGGTCAGAGCTGCTTCAATCTTATTCAGGATAGTGGGCCCAACTGGGGATACAAACACTGGGTGAGGCAGAGGCCCTGGTGACACCCCTCCCCGCCCTGATGAATGGAGACAGCAGTGTCACCCACCTCTGTCTGCAGCCACAGGGCTACCACTGGTCACCACAAACTCATACTTGCTGAGGGACTGGTCGTCCTCACATCCAGAAAGGTGGAGGTTTGAGCGAGTGGCTGTGTGTACCTCCACAACAACTACGAACTCTGTAGAAACAAAACACATGCTAGCTTGTAAAGTGTCCCTTGACCCCACTGTAAGCCCTCCCTCCCCCCAGGCTTAAACATCAGGGACAGGCCTCCTGTGAGCAAAGGGGCTTAATGCCTTTTTCCACGTAATTCATTAATTGAGTTAAAGGGTAATTCTTGCCTGAGTTAAACTAGAACATAAATTACGTATGTAAACTCATTCTAAGCAGCCCTCTGGGAATGGTCTCACTATTACACTAGCCTGTAGATCGGTGGTTCTTAACCTGGGGGTTGTGACCCTCTTGGGGTTGAATAACCTTTTCACAGGGGTCTCCTAAGACCACTGGAAAACACAGATACTTATATTACAATTCATAACAGTAGCAAAATTACAGTTGTGCAGTAACAACAAAAGTAATTTAATGGTTGGGGGGGTCACTGCAACATGAGAGTCACAGCATCAGTGAGCCTGAGAACCAATGCCGCAGATGCAAACTGCCTTGAGGGTTCGGGGCCACACAGACACACAGCTGGTGTTGTGGGAACCTTACAGTCAAGCATCTCTGCACAGACTAGTCCTACTGCAAACAGAGGGCATGGCTCCAGGGGCTCGGGACAACCCCAGGACGTCCTAGCTGGAGCTGCAGAGTACTGTCTTGCCTTAATATCTGTGACTTGGATCCAGGTGCACCCCTGTGCTGGATACAGGAGCCTGTCAGAGCAGCAGGCAGTATGTGTCTCACAGAGGGTACTTACCCGAGGCCAGAACATGAGCAGGAATAGGCACGGGAGGGCTGAGCCCTAGGAAGTTGCAGCGATAAGCCTCCTCATACTGGCTGCTGTAAGGGATGATTCGGACACAGCCTACAGGCAGCATGGTCTGTGGACAACAAGGCTGCTCAGAATCCAGCACAAATACACCCTCTGCAGCTGGTCCACAGCCTCCCTCCTCAGTGTGTCCATGGTCTCTCAGCCCATATGTCATCTCCCACCCAGATGAGCCCAATTCTGGTCCTGGGGGGCAGTCATAGATCAATGCTGACATGTGAGGCCTCTTCCGGGCTCCTTGCCCACTGAGATGCTCACTGCATAGAGAGGCACTTGTGTGTTCTGGCAGCTGGCAGACATGCTGAGGTGCTCGTGGTGACACCTCCACCCCAACTTAACAAGAGCCCCGCAGCATCAGCAAGCACCAGTTCTTGCCCAGATAACTTCTCAGAAGAATTTCAGATTGAGGAAGGGGAGACAGTGTAGCTGTCAACAGTGACAATGCAGACTCCTTCCACGGGAGCACCAAGGCAAAGAAAACCAATTCTGAGGCTCTGCACTGGTGGCACCCCTAAACAATCTGCCCCAAGTTACACAACAGCACACAGGGGACGGTTCTCACCCGGAGGACTTCAAATGCGGAATGGACCAGATTCACATCTCTGCTTTTCCAGATCACCTGATTTCCCATGAGGACGTGCCAGGCCAACATACGGAACGATGGTGCTCCCAAGACCTGAAATATAGCACATAGTTCTTTAGGCTTATTATAGAGCTAATGTAGCCTCACATACTCAGAGACTACAATCTCTTTACAGTAAAGAAGATGACAGTCAGGAAAGGGAAAGTTAATTCTCTTTCTAGGGATACTGGTGACCTGCTAGAGGCTGACAGGGGGCAGATTCCAAAGGTATTAAATTTTTAATATACCTCCCCACACACTATGAGAAGTATGAAGCAAGCCAGGCGAGCAGTGGTGGTGCACACCTTTAATTCCAGCACTGGGGAGGCAGAGGCAGGCAGATCTCTGTGAGTTGGAGGTTAGCCTGGTGAATAACTTTTGCAACCCTCGCCCTCTCTAACACGCTGTCAAGCTGGAGAGCCTGGAAGTGAACGTCACACTGGCTCATCACACCAGCACCCGGAGGAAAGAGAGCTCTGCTTCCACCACCAGGAGGTACCCACATCCTGGCACCTGCCCAAGCCAGCTGCAATGGCCTTCTTTATGACAGTTCCTCAGATGCTGAGGCCATCAGGAGATCAGGCCTGCTCTTTGTTTGTGGTATCTTTGCTTTTAATCCAAACAGCCTCCCCCGCCCCCAAACTCCCGCCTGTCAGTAATTCCTGCAACACTGACGGTCAGGAGGTAACCTGTTGTTTCTTGAGGCAAAACATGAGGTTGAAACTAACCAAAACTAACAGAAACAGAGGCTACAATATGTACTTTACAAAACCCAATGCTAGCCAGGCAGTGGTGGTGCACGCCTTTAATCCCAGCACTTGGGAGGCAAAGGCAGGTGGATTTCTGAGTTCGAGGCCAGCCTGCTCTACATAGTGAGTTCCAGGACAGTCAGGGCTACACAGAGAAACCCTGTCTCGAAAAACAAAAAACAAAAACAAAACCCAATGCTGCAGAGCACCCCATCTGTAGCTGGAATGCAATCCTGCTACTGTTAACCTCAGAAGAATTCACAAAGCCAGCACAGCTCCTGGAGAACAAACGTCTCCCAAGCTGAAACCCTAGGGCTCAATCCATTTGCCTGGGGTCAAACTTAGGTCTTTATGGTTGCTAGCACCTTTACCCTGGGGGTCATCCCACTAGACTCCCCAGTCTCCAAAACAGAAATAATTCCTAGCTGGTCAAACTAATACTCATTGAAAAAAAAATAAGATGAGAGAGACGACACAGCAGATTGGGAGAGAAATTTTCCATGTGAGGTGGGTGTCCAGACAGAACCCACATAAAGTAGGAAGGAGAGATGCCACAGAAATGGCCCACTGTGGCATGTGTACCTCCACACACAGTGATAACAGCAAATAAAATTTAAAAATTCTAGGTTAAAAAAAAAAAAAGAAATATAGTACAAAAAGTAAACCTGGGGCTGGAGAGATGGCTCAGTGGTTAAGAGCACTGACTGCTCTTCCAGAGGTCCTGAGTTCAATTCTTAGCAACCACATGGTGGCTCACAACCATCTGTAATGAGATCTGGTGCCCTCTTCTGGCATGCAGGTATACATGCAGGCAGAATGCTATAGACATAATAAATAAATAAATAAATAAATAAATAAATAAATAAATAAAATGAATGAAAGAGAGAAAGAAGGAAAGAAGGAAAGAAGGAAGGAAGGAAGGAAGGAAGGAAAGAAAGAAAGGAAGGAAGGAAGGAAGGAAGGAAGGAAGAAAGGAAGAAAGAAAGAAGCAGATGCTTGTCTGCTTAAAAAAAAAAGTAAACCTGGCATGCTTGCACATGCCTATAATCCCAGCACTTGGTAAGCTATATAGTGAGGTCAAAGCCCACCTTGAGACCCTATCCCAAAGAGAGAAGAGGGGACAGTGTGCCTTCACCTGGAGCAGCCCTCGCTTCTCATCTGACCCCATAAAGCATGTTCAATCTCATGACTTTTTCTATCTCTGCGAGGCTTGTGGACATACCTCCTGCTTCATGTCACCTGCTCACTCTGAGGCGCCAAGTAATACTCCACCATCTACACACACCAATAACAGCTAAGGTCTGCATGTGGATCATTCCCAGTTTATTACAGGACTGACCATTGCTTTAAGGTCTAGCCTGTACACTACACAGGCAATAGTGCTTTTTTGACACCTGCAGGAGGTTCCAGGCTGACATGGTTTGAGAACCTCAGGGACTTTCCAGACAGATGCTGGGCTGGACAGACAGCTCAGCTTCAAAGTACGAGGACTTGAGTTTATACTCCAATGCTCATGGCACATACTTGCCATCCTACAGTCACAGAGGCTTGGGAGGCAGATCCCTGGGGCACACAAGTAGGCAAATAGCATACTGGACAAGTCCCATGCCAGTGAGGGACACTGTCTCAAAATATAATATCAATAGCACCCAGAAGGATGACACCCTGGTCTGTCTCTACATACATGTGCATATACGAACATGCACACATGCATGTGAATGCACGCAAACAAACCAGATGCCTAGTCTGTCACTAAAAGAATGCTGCTCCCGCAAAGACAGGCTGATATCCTCTGTGCCCTCAGCCATATACCCACTCAGAAGTTTCCAGTGTGTCCCCTGCTCATGGATGTGGAAGAAGATCAGACATGGAGAACTGGTACCCTGCAGAGTAGCCTGGGCTCTTCTCAGTTTGGACCATGACCCCTCTGCTTACCTGTCGCATATGTCGAAGGGACTTGAAGACGGAAAGCTTTGGGGGCTGCCAGCTCCCACAGGCTGAGAGAAAGGATGAGTCTGCTGGGCAACTCGTCAGTTCCCGCCCCTCAGCACCCTCTGGCATAACAGGGGCTTTTTCCTCCTCTTCAGCCTCTGAATTGTCCCAACTTTCTGATTCTTCCTCTAAGTCTACAGGACAGACAAACAGGACAGGTATGGAGTGAGCATCCCCTTAGATGCTACAGTTTGGTTCTGTGGCCGTTTCTGCCTCCGGGTATCTACAGCTATAACACCAATTCCTATCACATCCCGGAGAGGTCCGAAGACTACGTGCTACTGACTAGGCATCTGGAGTGAAGGAAGGAAGACTTGGGCAGAAGAGACATCTTAGAAGCTCGACAATGCAGTGCAGGCAACATGAGCTTATCAGCACTGCTTGGCCAGGGCCAGCCTTGTGCGCCACACACCATGTCACCCCGTCTCCCTCTACCCAGACAGGACACACATGTTTTACTTCCACTAGTCCTCATGGCAGAGCTTCACAATAACATCTCTGCTGCATGTCACAATGAGAACCAGATGGCAGAGGCAGGATTTGAAGCCAGTTCTATCCCGACTTGAAAGCACTCAGATCCTTCATGACACAATCCAGTCTCAATACGACCGGTCTGCCCACACATCTCACTCTTCTTGCAGCGAACACAACCCACCAAGACATGACTTTGATCGTCTGCAGAACCTTTGTGTTTGTGAGCTGCACTATACTAAAACATTTCATGACTGGATCAGTCATGGATCTCTATGGATCACTCGATCCGTGGGGATAGGAAAGCAACTCTAAGGTTGACTTGACACACTTCTGAATGTGGCTGGCTCTTAAGACCTCACTCCAGAGTCTCTTCATTTCTGAGTACTTGTCAGAGCACAAACATGTGCAGAGTGAGTGCCGACTAGTGACAACCTGGAAAGAACTCCAGCTGCTTACAGTGGAGGAGCAGGTAGCGCCGTTAGTAACAAACTATGCACCATGTACTGTAAGTGACTGCTGCTTTTCCAACCTCTCAGCTGTGGAGGAGGGGAGAAGGGCGAATGAGGCAGGCCAGTGAACTCCAGAACTCTGAACTCAAAACAGTCACTATGGAAGCCGAGTCAGACCTGAGGGTTGCAATCCTGTATTGGGGCTATCCTAGGAAATCAGCCACACAGGAGTCTAAACCCAGGGTGCAGAGATTAAATCATGGTTGTAGGGATATTGTACAGTGATTTCCTCTGAACTGAAACATTCCCTCCAAGGTAAGGCTCATGAGATACAAGTCTCAGGAAGTTCCTGAAACTAACACGATTCACAAGGCTTCTCTTCAAGGTTACAGAAGCAAGAAACAATTGCTGAGGAGGAGACCAGCTGAGGTACCTAGAGGAAACTCTGGCAAGCAAAGCTGCCTGGAGACTGCCCAGGGTAGCTGCCTGCAGGGGACTCTCTAGGGATCCCCAACCTACTTGGGAATAGGCACCATCAAGGAAGACAAGTCAGAATCCTAACAATGTCACTAAGGTCATGGGCAGTGGTTGTCACAAAGGCTCATTATGCTCATTCATATCCAGACTCCCTTGTACCAGCTCCATTCACTGTGGCAGCCACAAGCCAGGGGCGCTGCTGCCACTACAGATGGCCCAGCAGAGATAAACAGACTTACCAGCAAGCTTCTCCATCTGCACCAGGGTGTCCTCTGTGGGTGCACCCTCTAAGAGCTTTTCTGTCAGCCTGCTACCACATGCCTTCAGGAGCCTAGAGAATAAATGCAATGTCAGTCATGAGGTATCCTGCCAATGGGAGAACTGAACCTGAGACTTAGTAAGCATTGGTTCAACCCTCATGGCTCAGAGAAAATGGCCTATACAAGCATACTCCAGGACTGCTACTCCAGGACTGCTTCCCAACAGCCCCCACCCCCAAACCCAGCATCCACCACTGAGGAAACAATCCTTAAGACGTGAGTTTGGTCCACTCTATTAAAGGGGATGAGAAAAATGGAGTATGGGAGGTTTGAAGGAACTATTGTTTTTAATTCCAATTCAGAAGTCACCTTTGAGACAAAAGGGAACCCTGAACCTAAGTAGCACACCAGACAACTCTTTAGTTCTGCTAAATGAGCTAAGATCCTCATGGCTATATAATAGGTGTAAAAACACAACCAAAAACATTCTAGACCATTCTCAAAGGAAGAAATTACAAATGACCAACAAGTATGTGAAAAGGTATTCAATGTCCTTAACTATCAGGGAACCACAAATTCAAACTACCTTGACATTCCATTTCACAACAGAATGCCCATCACTAGGAAAACCAAGGGCAGGGGCTAAAGAGACAGCTCAGTGGTTAACAGCACTTGCTGCTCTTACAGAAGACCCAGGGTCAGTTCCCAGCACACGCTCGGTGGACCCAACTCTTCTTTCCTGTCTTAGTGGAGAGGTTCCTCCAAATCCACACCCGATACACCACTCCCGGGCATTAGCTGACGGACTCCAGGCCCTCCACCACAGCAGAGGTCCCTAAACACTTGTTTACCGCTGCTCTATTCACAATGGCCAAGGAACAGAGCCAGCCTAGATGGGCATCGGCTGACAAATGTGGTCCGGATGAAAAAGCATTCTAGAAGGAGCAGTACATCCCTGCCTCACTCAGGGCTAAGGCTCTGCAGGTCCTGTATGCCTAGGCTACTCGGTTTAAGGAACAGGACCTCCCTGTTTGGAGCGCACCCGTACACCAGACCTTCATTCCAAACACCAGCTGACAGCTGCCCACCAGCAAAAACTCCCAGACCTGAACCCAAAGCACCAGCTACTGGCTCGGAAGAGGCCTGAGCCAGAAACCTTTTGTCATCTTCAGAGAGGAGACTCAGTGGTCTTCACACAGAAATGTTCGTTGTGTCAGTGCAAAATGAGTTCTACATCAAAGTGTTTCCATCCAGTGGGGAGACAGATGAGAGACCTCTCTGGGTTGGAGCAGACCCACAGAGGCACGAGGGCCAGCCCCACTGGGAGGCAGATGGGTGACTTTGGGTTGTTCTAATGGCTCGCAGGTGCCAGGACCCAGGATTCATTACCAGGCAAAGGAAGTGTGTAGACATGCCCACAGGTTGTCATCACTGGTCAAAGAGGTAAGGGAGCGGGCAGCGTTGCCATTCCTCTGGTGCAGGAAGGGCGTGAAGGCAGTGTTCATCCTTTGGGCACGCTGTGGACATCCAAATTGCTCTGCCTCAAACACCTGAATACAAAGGGTGGGGAAGAGGGCCTCTTCAGGGATGGCTACCACCGAGCCTTTCAGTTACCTCCCCACCTTCCCAGATTCTCACGCTCTGTTCTCTTGACTCAAAACAGTCCATGCTAGCAGTCTGGTTCTGCTGACCCAGAGAGTTCTGTGTATTCCTCTCTGCCCCTACATGGCTCCCCTGGCCGGCCTCCCCCGACAGGCTTATTCCACACACACAGCAGGTGATGGACACATGACTAACTGCTTATAGGAGAATCCTATGTCTTCCAGCCACATTCTAACATAGTGCGGCTGCGTCACCTATCAGGATGAAGGATAACCAGCATCCTCCTCTCCTGCCCAAGGACAGAGCAAGGACAAGGAACACGCCACTGAATCTAAGAGTCTGTGACCAAAGCATAGCCAGGCCTGCCTGCATGCCCTTCTGCAGCTGGAGGAGGTGCTGTAGGTAGGGGTCTAGACAAGACTAGCAGACAGTATGGGTCCTGAAGAGTATAAGAAGTAAATATATCAGGCGAGAAGCCAGAGGTTGAACATCATTTAGGACAACTGGGTGGCCGGGTGGAGGTGATGCTTGCCTTTCCTAGAGGCAGAGGCAGGTGGATTTCTGAATTCAAGGCCAGCCTGGTCTACAGACTGAGTTTCAGGACAGCCAGGGCTACACAGGGAAACCCTGTCTCAAAAAAGCGAAACAAAACAAAAGCAAAAAACAACAACAACAAAAAAAAAAAACAAAAACAAAAATCCAAGACAACAGGCTGAAGGAGCGCCAGAGTAGTGGGTAAGATGAAACCAGGAGGGTTACAGGCTGGTTGGGAGGGTCACCCTTCCCCACCACTGAGGCCGAGACTACAACTCAGGCCCGTAGCAGAGGCAGAGCCAAGACAACCACTGCTGGGCACTCAACGTGCACGCCAACAGGCCAGAGCCCCCGCTTCAAGCATCACCTTGAGGGCCTTGCCCTGGAGCTCACTGATGATCCCGCGGATCTTCCCCAGCAGGAAGGGCCACGAGTTGATGAGGTAGATTCGGTCCATCATGATGGCAATGATGCTGTACCAGCGCTGGAAGCCTCTGGCCAGGCTGTCTTTGATGAAGAAGGTGTGGCTGAACACAAAGCCATGTTGCTCATCACCAAAGAAGATGGGGCCTTCACGACCAGGGCATACCTTGGAGGGAGCCACAGTAACTTTAGGGAAAGTCCTGACTTTTACCTCAAGCCTGTTGGGCCCCTTTGGTGGTGCTAGGGTTAGGACTCAGGGCCTGGACAGAGCAGGCCAGTGTCCTATCACTGAGCCGCACCAAATGTTCCAACTTGATTTTGCCGGACAGACTGGAGTGCCAGCAGATGCAATGGCCACTACTGGGCCTGTAGAGTAATACAACACGCTCTTAAATTCTGGGGCCCATAGTGCACCCCATTTTTAGAGAGCCCTTTGGTCTTTCCCTCCTGACAAATTTGCTGAATGCATGGCTACTGTGCGCAGGACGTGTGGCTGCTGCTGAACATGCAGCAGGAGCTAGTATAGAGCAACACTGAGAACAAGAACATGGTGGCCAGGGATCCGTAAGGTGGAGACGGGGCAGTGAAGCACGGAAGCTGGACCATAGGTGCCTGTGTGACAGATCAATCCTGAAAGCTGAGAGCCGGGGCCCCACAGCAGGAGTGCAGGAGCAAATCACTCTTTGTTTGTTTGTTTTTAACCCTTTATTTTTTATTCTCGGCTTATGAGTGTTTGCTGGCATGTATGTCTGTGTCCCACATGCATGCAATGGCTATGGAGGCCAGAAGAAGGTGTCAGATCCCCTAGGAACTGGAGCTATAGACAGTTCTGAGCCAACACGTGGTTGCTGGGATTGAACTCGGGTCCTGTCAAGAGCAGCCAGTGCTCTTAACCACTGAGCCAGCCCTGCAGCCCATTGCATTCATCAGAAGGTTCTAAGCATTCCATCATGGTGACTCAGCCAATTGATACAATGTAAAGATGACGCTTCATGCAGCAAACTCCACAGCCTAGGAACTGTGGTATCTTAGAAACACGCTCATCAAGAATGCAGATGAAAAACCTAGTCTGTTGTTCAAACAAAGACTTACTCTTCAAGCTCTAACAACTGCAGCCATGTTCACACAGCCCTGATGAGTGAGCCCCTAGTGGTCTATGAACAGCAATGAACCTAGATTCCCATGCATTACCCACAGACAGTCTGACGCTGGCCTTACCTCACAGCTCAGGCTCCGGACACAGGCCTGGCGGACAATACTGAAGAGCTGTGGGTGGTTGGGGTGCTGGTGACTGACGTACTTAATAGAGGTCTCTTTATCGTGACTGATATAGCCTGGGTGCCCTACAGCAAGTGATCGGCAGCCCTGCACACAAAGGAGGACAAGAAATCTCTTGGCAAGAAGCAGGCAACACATCTACATACAGGAAACACAATTCCTTTTTACATTTTTTAAAAATCATTTTCTGGCTGGGCAGTGGTGGTGCATGCCTTTAATCCCAGCACTAGGGAGGCAGAAGCAGGTGAATCTCTGTGAGTTTAAGGCTAGCCTGGTCTATAGAGTGAAGTTCCAGGACAGCGTAGGCTACTCAGAAAACCCCGGTCTTGGAAAAAAAAAAAAAATCAAAACCAACAGAAAGAAAGAAAGAAAGAAAGAAAGAAAGAAAGAAAGAAAGAAAGAAAGAAAAGAAGAAAAGAAAAAGAAAGAAAGAAAGAAAGGAAAGAAGAAAAGAAGAAAGGAAAAAGAAAGAAAGAAAGAAAGAAAGAAAGAAAGAAAGAAAGAAAGGAAAGAAGAAAAGAAGAAAGGAAAAAGAAAGAAAGAAAGAAAGAGAGAAAGAAAGAAAGAAACTTACTTGCTTTTTCCCTATTTTTAATGGCTGTTGGAGAAAGCATTCTCTCTAGTTGGTAGAACTTCATTTAAGTATATATATTTGTGTGTGTGGTTTTTTTTTCAAGACAGGGGTTCTCTGTGTATCCCTGACTGTCCTAGAACTCTCTCTGTAGACTAGACTGACAGCTGTGCAGACTAGGTTAAAACGGCTCATGCTGGGGTGCTGAGAAAAATGTTCTCAGGACCTTCGGGGTCCCCCATGCTCCCACTACTACCCACCTCTCACAGAAAGACTAAAACCAGCTCATGGTCCCAAAGGACACTTGCCTCACACATGTCCGATTTCTTGGGCCCAGGGCTGCTGGACTCAGTGCTGGCACCCTCGGCTGGGCTGTGGGCACGAACCCGGCTGCTCATCTGGATGCCACCCTCTTCTTCCTCAGCCTGCTCAACCTGGCCAGGACTGTCCCCACTTCCAGCACCCTGGGGCAGGGGAGCGTGTAGAACTTCAGTGCAGAAGAGCGTGCGGGGGCCATGGAGCTCACAGAAGTGGCAGAGAGCGACAATGGCGTTCATGGTGCTGGAGAATGGCCAAGGCCTGTAAGGAGGAGAAGGTATCTGTGGGCCTGCCCCGTCCATGCCATGGATTCATGCCACGGGCTCTAACATACAGCGGTCACAAGGGGAGCTGATGGGCTTCTGCCTGGCAGAGGGATGCCCCCACCTGCCAGCACTGCTGGGCACCCACTGTGTAACAGTTGCTATATCAAGGGCAGGAAAGACACGGGGGGAGGGGGGGCAGATGGACAGATAGATGGATAGATGGGACAGGCATCAAGGAGGGTCAGCCTTCATTATCTCCCCGTACCTGTGACTGGGGTGCTTGGGGTCGGGGGGGGGGGCTCATCTACAGGGATAAGCATGTCCTTTCTGCATGGGGAGACTCAGAACACAGCACTGCAGCACATATAGAGGACTCTGAGAGGGGGTAGGACCAGAGGAGGGGTTGGCCACACAGGTCCCAGTGGAGCTGAATGGAGCAGAGCTCCCAGGCCAAGCAGGTGGGCGGAGCTGCCAGAGATGGGCAGGCCAGAGGGCAGAGGCTCATCTCATGAACAATTTGGCCAGAGCCAGACCCCTTTGTTTTAGAAATGGCAAGGCTTCCAGGGTTCTGATGAAGGCAAGAAAGCTCTGAAGGGTTCCGTTGAGAAGCAGAAGGTGCCAGATGACAGTCCCATTGCCCACTGAAGAATGATGGGGCACTGGGGGGGTGACGGTGACAGGCGGGGAGGTCAAACAGTCCCAGAGTTTCCAAAATGAGTTGGCAGACTCGGCTAGAGGGAGGAGAGAATGTGGATCACGAAAATGGAGATGGGGGAAACAAAGGAGGGGCAGGGTGGGGTGGGGCAGGGTGGGTGCTGGGGTGGGGAAGCCAGAGCCTCAGACAGGAACCATGTGGCTTCCATGGATCACAGGGCCCTCCAGGGCAGGTGACCAAAGAGCCACCTAAGCCATCCTGCTGGACCACGAGCACGTTAGTAAGAGGAAAACAGGTGTCACTCAGCCTTGAGAGTTAGGCAATCCTACAGCCTGCTGTATCTCTGACAGAATGAAGCCACGTACAAGCAGGACAAGCTCTGGCTAACCCACTGGACAGATCTGGGAGAGCTGGACCTGACCCTATCCAGGTGATCAGAGTTTGCTGGAGAAGGTGTCAGCTGGGAAAACGCCGGAGCTGAGGTGGATGATGGTGAGGGATGTGGGAATTCCTAACACCACCGAGCTGCCACACGCACAGAGAGTTAAATGCTATGAATTTTACCACAATATTTTAATAAGGCATAGGCAGGAATAGTGGCACACCCGTGACCCCAGCATGCCACTGAGGAAGAGGCCAGTGTAGTCTACAGAGCAAGTTCTGGGCTAGCCAGAGTAAGACCCTATCTAAAACAAAAAACAAACAAAACCACCCAAAACTGACCACCTGCAGAGTCACGGGAAGGTCACTGACTGGCAGTCACATGACTTCTAGAGAGAGGAAGGAGTGGGGACTAGTGCTCCAGTGGAAGGGGCAGGGGTCAACCTGAAAGGGCTGTGGTGTCTCGGAAGTCCACCTGACAGAATGATGCAAAATCAGCAGAACTTGGAGCCTCTGGAGAGAGGTGGAGGCCAGGAGGTAATTCACTCCTCTGTGTGTGGGGGGGCAGCTGTGGCAGGGTTAGGTGGCTGAGGGTCATTTGTTCCCTGCTTTACAGCTAACCAGAAAAGGTGTTAAAGATCAGAATGTCCCAGGGGTCCTAACAGCAGAAGAGACCACAGCAACAAAGGCAGAGGTGGGGACAGCCATAGCCAGCGTACCTCTCCCATGGACACTGGTAGACCATACTGGCCGGCTAGAGAAAGGTCTGGGATGAAGGGTTAGAGTGACCCTGTAGTCTTCACACCCATCATATCCACAGTCACATGTGATTTAAAAAAAAAAAAATCACCCAAGATTAAAAAAAAAACAAAACAAACAACAACAACCACAAAAAACCCTGCTCCTTAGGAGAATCCTACTCAAGGCAATGCGCAACTATTTAAGTCTCTCTATATAAGCAAGAGGACACTTTCTTCCTAGGTCCTCGTTCCCGGGAGAGCTGGGTATGAATACAACCACGGTGTGGCCCATCAGACAAGCGCAAAGTTGGAGCTCACCACTCACCACACAGGTAGTGAGTGACAGACAGCTGTGCCTTGGTCATCTCTATCCTTTGAGATGGCACTGTATCTCTAGTGTCTCTGCAGTCAACTCCCTGAGCTGATAGGCCGCCAAGCACCAGTCCTCCTTGGTTGGAATAGGGTTAACAGCAGCAGCTAAAAACAACTGATAAGGCGGGAGTCTGAGAACTTGGGGAGACACTTGCCCGTGGGGATTCTGTCTGCAGCATGAGACAGAAGAACATGCTGCAGACCTTTGTCCAGCTCGTCCTTTCTGAGTACTCGGCCTCATGTGCCTGTCCTTACAAACTAGCTCACGCAGACTGACACCCCTCATACTACCAGCTCCTGCTCTGTCACTTGTCCTAGGCTTTGGGACCTACATTGTGTGTGTTTTCCCTTCACGAATGCTAAGCCCCTCTTGGTGGAGACTTTGTCTAGTTAAATAAATCCCTTCTGTGCCCATTGAAGTTCCCAACACACAGAAGGCACTAAATGACCTGCTCATAGAGATGACCACTGTAATCAGAGAAACTGCAGGTAGCCAAGGAGGCTCAGACACGACCACAATCAAAACAGAGCCTATGAACTCAAGGGCCCAAAGGGGATTCAAGGGGCTCACTACAGCAAGGTCAAGGGTCACTATGGTTTAAGGATCCACTGCAGCTGGACATGGTGGCACACATCTGGAATGAATACACCACAAGATGCCAGCAGGAGAATTGCTTTAGCCACATGGAATGTTCCAGGCCAGCCGGGGCTACAAGAAACATGAGACAGTCTCAAACAGAAAAAGAGTCCACTGTGGAGGAGGAGATGAAGCAAGCAACAACAGGATAAAGAGGCTGGGGAAATAAGAGAAACAAGCATCCTTTCAGCAAAGCATGCATGTGAAAGCAGCCCTCGGCTGGATTTCACCAACGTGTGGAGCGTCAGTACCAACCTTCCAGTTAACAGATCACAGCTGCACCATCCTGCCTACACCAGAACATGTACAAGGCCGGCCGGACGAGTCAGGTATTCGAACTGCACTCAAATTCAAAGACTTGAGGTTGTCTAGAGAAAAAAAGAAAAAAAGAAAAAAAAATCAGACCCAATTCTGACAACTGAAGCATGGACAAACATCTGAAGTAACTTCAAATCAAGGCACTGTCAGGAGGAGCTGGAGATTTATCTGCTGTTGTGCTTTGGATCTCCAAAAAAAAAAAAAAAAAAAATTGTTAGCCAGGTGTGGTAGTGTATACCTTCTTTGATCCCAGTGCTCGGGAGGCAGAGGCAGGGAATCTCTGTGAGTTTGGGGCCAGCCTGGTCTACAGAGTGAGTTCCAGGAAACCAGGGCTACACAGAGAAACCCTGTCTCAAAACACAAGAACGAACAAAAAGACTGTTGGTTAGCACGCGTGTGGTGAAGAGATGCACGCACATGCATCCTAGGGCATGCGCGTGCAAGTCAGCAGTCAGCCTGCAGGTTACACCTGCCTTTCACCTTGCTCCGGGTCTTCTTTCTGCCACACTGTGTACCGAGGCTAAGCGCCTGCACAAGAGCTTCCCCACTATTTCCTGTCTCTGCCTCTCCTCACTACGGGAGTGCTGGGTCTTTACCCGGTTCCCGGGCTGGGACTCAGGCTGTCAGGTTTGTGTGGCAAGCACTTTTGCCAGCTGGGCCATCCCTCCGGCCATGCTTTGGATTGCATCTATCGTCCCCCCACCCACCGCCCACAGGGGAAATCATGTATGTATTCAAGGCTTGATCCCCAGCTGATGGTGCTGTTAGGGGTAATGGTGCCTTTTAAAGATGAACGGAAAGAAGTTAGGTCACTGTGTCGTGCCCTTGAAGGGATCACCGGAACTCTGACTGGTCCTGTTTCTCAGCTACCACAAGGTATGAAGTCTTACCCCACCATGTACCCCTCACCCTATCATGCCACCACCCACCATGTACCCCTCACCCTATCATGCCACCAACCACCATGTACCCCTCACCCTATCATGCCACCACCCACCATGTACCCCTCACCCTATCATGCCACCACCCACCATGTACCCCTCACCCTATCATGCCACCACCCACCATGTACCCCTCACCCTATCATGCCACCACCCACCATGTACCCCTCACCCTATCATGCCACCACCCACCATGTACCCCTCACCCTATCATGCCACCACCCACCATGTACCCCTCACCCTATCATGCCACCACCCACCATGTACCCCTCACCCTATCATGCCACCACCCACCATGTACCCCTCACCCTATCATGCCACCACCCACCATGTACCCCTCACCCTATCATGCCACCACCCACCATGTACCCCTCACCCTATCATGCCACCACAGGCTCTCAAAAGAAAACCATAAAGCAAAATCAATTCCTCTTCCTTTTAAGTGGATCATCTCAGGTTGTTGTTTTGTTGTGGTGGTTTTGTTTTTCATGACAGAAAGCTAACAAACACACTCGGTGTTCTGACCGGCGTGGGGCCTCAATCCCCCATCCCACAGTGGCTGAGTTGAGAGTGTAGCTGAAGCTTTAGGATCTTACTAGATAGCCTTTGCTGGCCTGGAACTCACTATTTAGACCAGGTTAGCCTTGAATTCACAGAAATCTGCCTGCCTCTGCTTCGTGGGTATTGAGGTTAAAAGCATGCACCATCATGCCCAGCTTTAAAAATAAATGTAAAAAAATGTTTTGAACACTTCATTTATTTATTTATTTATTTATTTATTTTGCTGCATGAATGCCTGTGTACTATGTACATGCATTTCCCATGGAGACTGTAAGAAGGCATCAGATCTCCTGAGACTGGAGCTATAGGAGGTGGTTGTTGTGAGCATCCATACGGGTGCTGGGTATCAAACCAGGGTCCTCTGGAAGAGCAGCCAGTGCTCGTAACCACTGAGTAATGTCTCCAACCCCAAACATTTTTTTAAATTTGAAATTTCCATCTTTCCAACAGCTGGCTATAACGAGACTGTTTTGGTAACGCATACACCATGCCAGTGTAACCCCTCAGACCACACCCCTCGAGTCTCTCTTCCAGTTTTTCAACTGTCATAAAGCATCAGGATCACACAGGATGTGACTAATATTAGTTTTGATAAAAAAAAAATTTGTCCAACAAGAGTTTTGAAAATTCACATTACTCTTCCCTCAGCACAGGGAGTCACTGGAAGGCAGTAACAGAACCGCAGATGGCACTCAGTGCCGGAGCCACAGAGAAACCCACTACCTGAGTTTCTAACCCTTACCAGCCGGTGACACCAACTGTCACCTCTGGAAATCCTCCTGGGCACTGAGGAACAGGCTTCTCACACTGTACTATATACCGACAGGAGAGCCCAGTTCTTCAGCTACTCTCCAATTCCAATGTCTACACATTCTTATTGAGCTGCCTTCTGTGAATATGCCTAACCCCGGTTCCTAGTAACTTCTCGAAGCTGAAGACAGTCTCCTCACCATCATATTTACATTCTTTGAGAGGCAGGCTGTGTGCATGTACACAGCTTGCTCACACTGTCTAAACCCACAAACAAGACCCACACCATCCTTCCTTGGTGTGCCCTGGTTTTACCTCATCTCTATTTCTTGTCTTCTCACAGCACCAGGCGACTCAGAGTGCCTTCCTTGTAGGCAGGCAAACAAGGGGTTACAAGGATATCCACCGAAGTCAGCAGGAGCGTTACTGTCTCCCACTGGAAACTCACTGCTCCCCACTGCCACACTCACTAGTACAGAGTGGCTAAGAAATTCAGCAGGGAACTTTATCTGCGACTTAGAACCACTCCCCACTCGACTACCGCCAACTTCTGCAGGACTTCCTTTAGAGAGCGCCCAGTCACTTGACACTAGCAGAGCAAACAGTGTCACGTGCCATGACCTCTCTACTGCTTAAAGACAATTATGATAACCCTGCACTGCCAGCAGTAGTCTGGCTGTAGCCTTTCTCTCTACAGGGCACCATGGGTGGTGCCAGGCTTCCCCATCCCCGAGAAATGGAAAGTCACCCTATACTAGCAGTTATAAGTCCTCCTAGCCCCCCACTGTTCAGGGCTACTGTGAGCCACTGGCTAATCCCAGGGCTAAACATTCCTTCCAGCGCATGAGAACGAGTTATCCTGCTAGAATGGAGAGAAATGAGGCGTCCTGCCTGCTCTATCCTCTGATGGCCATCCTGCTGGAAAACGGAGGTGGACTGGCAGGACGCCATCCCCAGCAGTGTTCAGTCAAACTAAAGCAATTACCCCGACCAGGGGGTGGAACCTGTCACCTCCCTCTCCCAGGTGTTTACCATCCCCGCTTTCCATTCAGCCCTATGGCCCAACACCAACCCAGTTGGGGCGCTCGCCGCCGTCTCCCGGATGCTGAGCTGGAACCCGCTCGCAACTGTCCTGAAGCTGTCGCCACCGCTCAGCCCCTCGCCAAGTGCTAGCCCGTTCCGCAGGCCCTTGCACCGAGCCTAGCGCGTGACCCAGCCGGACCCAACCATCCGCAGGCCAGCGGAGGGCAGTCAACGCCACCGATTAGCCCGAGCGAGCCGTGCCGCTTCCCCAACAGGCGACTAGGATGCGCCGAGCCTCGCTGTGTCACGTTAGCTCCTCCAGGCCAAGAATCCGAGCCCCTGGGCCACACGCGCCCCTCCGCACCGCTTGTCGCCCCGCGGAGAAGCATAGATGGTTCCGGCCACTGAGAGAAGCCATTCTGCAGGGGTGACGTAAAAATTAACATTTCAAAAGAGTCAGAGAGAATTAGTCAGCCCATGTCCTCGTCCCTACAGAAGAGGAAAGATAACTGGAAAATTTCCCCTGGGCTCTCTGAGTTCTTGTGGCTCCAATCCCTGCCTGTTAAATTGCCGATCAGAGACACCGTCTCCCCTTCGTGAGAAGTGGAAGGTGCGGACAGGTCCTGGGAGGGAGGAGGGTGTACAGAGCGAAGTAGGACTGCGCATGTGCGCGGTTCAGTCTTGCCCTGAGCCAGTCCTATGTTTGCAAACTAGCTTTCAAAACAGTTCATGGATTGTGGGTTTGTTTGTTTTCTCCAGGCCCTGGGTTTGGGTCCCAGCTTAGGGGTGAGGGATGAAATACTGTTTAACTACCTAAAAAATGAATTTTAAAGCTATTAGTGCATACCATGGACCCTTGAAGACATGAGAATAGAGCTCTGGGTTTGACCCTGTAGCTAATGCAGCCAGCTGTATGCAGCAGCCAGTCTCTGCGGTGCACACTAAGCTGGTGGTCCAGGAGGATGCCCAGAATGTGGTTATCAGGAAGTGGGTGAGCTTCAGATAAATAGAAGTAGTCTGTTTTTCAAATCACAGGGATCTGATTTCTTTATACTTCGGCTTTCATGTCTTGTTGGAGAGGGAGCAGGAGAATAAAATGAAAAAAAAATTGCAAACTTGTGTTTTGTAACTTTGTTTACTGCCGGGTGGAGTTACAGTGTTAGGTGTTGTCTTTTGTGTGTTTATTTTTACCAATCTGATTATTCCTGATACCGTGAGTCAGCAATGAAGACCATCTCCTGTCTTCAACAAGATTCTTCCCCACCCTCCTCCAAGAATAGAGCAAGCACACAGCAGAATAAAAAAGCAGATACGTGTCAACTAGGGGTTAACAAACAGGATAAAATAGCTCTAAACAGACTGCCACTCAGGATATAAGTGAAACTAGTTGGAACTCCCCATAGCAGTGGGATGTTATGAAGAACCAGGTCAGTGCTGACTGTGGCTCTGAGAACCGTTATCCGGAGAGCAATCAGAGGATTTGGGCAGCTAACCCAAAGCAGGCATTCCAGAGTGAGTCTGGGGGTCATTGGGGGGACAGCAGGAATGTGCATTTCCCTACAGGCTCCCCCAGGTCTCCAGGGCTGAGGCAGCTATCAGGATTCCTTTCTGCAGTCATTGAGAAGTCTTGGAGGCTGGGGTGGGAATAAGCCCCTTTGCCTGCACCCACTGATGCAGTCCCAGAAGCTAGCTGAAGCAAGCGCTTCACAGAAGCCTCAGGCACAGGAGACTTCCCAACTCAAAAGGAGCTTGTCTTCAGAGACAGGCTGGCCGATTAGAATGTCAGCACCAGTGGACAGACTGGAATGTTGCAGACCCCAAAACTAGTTTTGCCTTATCTTGAGTTAGTTCTAGCTAGCCCTCTGGAGCAGCCATTCCTTGCCTACCTCCATGTCAGAACAAATAGATAAAAACCTTGTGGAGTGTATTAACTCACCAACTCAAAAGTTCATCCAGCATCTTGGGCCTTCAGGAAAGCTCCCCCATCTAGTTATACCTGCCTAAGGTACCCACCAATGGTTTTTTGTTTTTGTTTGTTTGTTTGTTTTTGTTTTTGGAGACAGGGTTTCTCCATGTAGCCCTGGCTGTCCTGGAACTCACTCTGTAGACCAGGCTGGCCTCGAACTCAGAAATCCACCTGCCTCTGCCTCCCAAGTGCTGGGATTAAAGGTGTGTGCCACCACCGCCCGGCCCACCAATGTATTTTAAACTTGCTGTGACTTATGCCTTTCTTTCTTCTGTAAAACTATAACATTTGAGCTAGGCAAGGGTGGCACATGCCTTTACCACCACTTGGGAGGCAGAGGCAGGCAGATTTCTGAGTTCAAGGCCAGCCTGGTCTACAGAGCAAGTTCCAGGACAGCCAGGGCTACACAGAGAAACCCTATCTAAAAACAAAACAAAACAAAACAAAAACAAAAAACCAAAGAGAAATAAAAAACAAAAACTATAAAATATACATTGGAACATTTAATTTGGGGTAATCTAAATTTGTGTTCCCAGGCCATTTAAAATGGCTCCAGAATTAACTATGTCTTATTCCCTAATATGATGAGAGACCTGTGGTTTTTTTGCAGCTACAGTCCTCAAGGCAGTCTTGCTTCTTTGATAGGTGAGCCAGCAGGGAGCTGGACCCTGAAGTCTTCAGGATTCTTCCTCTGAAGAGAACAGAGGTATCTGGGGCCAGGTTCCTAGAAACAGGCTCACAAGCCTCCATCTCTTCCTTCTCTGTGGAATTCTGCAGTAACGATGCCTGTCCAGGCCCAGATTATCTTAATTTATAGGGCCTTCAGGATGCATGGTAGGCCTAATTAGTTAAATGTGGATATGCAAATAAGGTGGAAAGGGGACCAATCAGAAAAGTTATCAAACCTAGTAGGGTAGGGTAGAACCCCAGCCCTCCAAAATGTTCACAATCAAGTCCACAGGTCTCCGTCTCTGCAGAGGTGGGAAACTCCATCATCTTTGTGCAGTTGTTGCGACTGCACTAACAGAGCTGCCCAGCAGCCTGCTCTGCTGGGGACTGGTTCCAATGCTTTGAATTAATTGGCCCCCCAAATTGGTAATCTGTGTGTTTGATCCATCAATAAAGAGCCAATGGCCAATGGCTAGGCAGGTAGACTGAGGCAGGATCCTTAGATTTGTGTGGGCTAGAGACTGGGAGTAGGGAAGAGACAGAATCTCTATGACTTGGGGGAGAAAGATGGGACGTAAGAGCTACAGGAGAGAAAGCCAACCAGCCGTGTAAGAATTCTTAATCGGAGCCGGGCAGTGGTGGCACATGCCTTTAATGGGAGGTAGAGGCAGGCGGATTTTTGAGTTCGAGGCCAGCCTGGTCTACAAAGTGAGTTCCAGGACAGCCAGGCTTACATAGAGAAACCCTGTCTGGGTCTGGGGTAGCGGTAACAAGGGAAGGTTTAGGAGTGCCCTAAACCTTTGAGCTAGTCATGACATGTCAAAAATTAACTGACTCACGTGTGCGTGTGTGCATGCGTGCATCTTTCATTCCCAAATCCAGATAGCCCCTGGGTGGGTGCATGTGTGCAACCCTCTGGGAGCCAGAGCGGTTAGCCAACTACTGCTGTCTTCTGCTCCTTTGCCAGTTATCATAAAAGTGTTGAAAAGCTTTCTACTGGGGAGAGGCACCTACCCCTAACTATTGGGCTCGGTTTACTTGTTTAAGAGGTTGTTACAGATCATTTCTGGGCAAATTCTGGGCAAGTGATTTATAATTCTAGTTTTACAAAATTTTTGAAACAGGGTCTCACTGTGTAGACCAGGCTGGCCTCAAACCCATAGAAATCCTCTTGCTTCTGCCTACTGGGTACTGAGAGTAAAGGCATGAACCATCACTCTCGGCCTTAATGCTACTTTTGCCTTTAGTATGGCTGGGCATGCAGAGGCAGGAGCAGCAGGGGTCGAAATCTGAGACTATCCTGGGTGACATGAGATACTGTCTTAGTCTATGGCCATACCATCCTGAACAAGCCCTGATCTCATCTGATCTCAGAAGCTAAGCAATCAGGCCTGGTCAGTACTTGGATGGGAAACACTGTCTCACAAAGAAAACAAAACAAAAAACAACCAGGAGCTAGATATGTGGCTTAGCTGGTAGAGCACTTGGTTAGGATGCAAAAAGCCTTAGGTTGGAACCCTAGCAACACATCCCTCCTAGGGTGGCAAAACATGCCTACAATCCTAGCAATTAGAGGCTGAGGAAGGCAGGGGCTCAGTTCAGGCAGGCCTGGAATACACAAGAAATCGGGAACCTTGGCAGAGTGTCTGTAGCCACCTTGTTGCTATTACTTCCCAAAGTCTAACAGACAACATCTCTCCAACCTGGCAGTGGTGGGCACAGTCAGCACTCCTGAGGCAGAGACAGACATCTCTTTATGAGTTCAAGGACATCCTGGTCTACAAAGTGAGTTCTAGGACAGCCAGGGATACACAGAGAAAAAAGGAAGAAAGGAAGGAAGGAAGGAAGGAAGGAAGGAAATATATCTTTTGTTAAAGAGAATTCATGATGTAGCCAGATGCCTCTGTACTAATGAATGAAACATATACAACTTTCTATACACTAAACTTAATGTCCCTGGCTGGTTTTATTTTTGAATGTTTTAATTATTTCAGTGATCTTGTTTTCCCCATTTTCCTTAGTAGTATGTGTTCTTTGTGCTCCAGAAATAAATCCACACCAGGCAAGATCTCTCTGCAGCTATACTCTCCAGTCCCATGGTCTGTTGAGACTAATGCTTGTTACTGAGGATTTAACACCATTTTTTTAAAAAAAAAAGTCCTGTAAGTTTAATTCTGGGGATTGCTTTTCTGGATTTGTTTGTGGAAGCTACCACCTCATCCACATTATCCTTATTTCCGTGACAGAGGAGGACTAGTGCTGGCTATTTCAGTAAACTCCCTTCCAGCTGGGCCACTGCTGACCTCGGCACCATGGGCTCAGTCACCAATGTGTACGAGTGCTTGCCTGCACATATGTATGTGTATGTACTATGTGCATGCCTGGAGCCCACAGAAGCCAGAAGAGGGTCTTGGCTCCTATGGAACTAGAGTTGGATGGTTGTGAGCTGCCGTATCTGTGCTGGGAATCAAACCCAGGTCTTCTGCAAGAACAGCAAGTGTTCCTGACCCCTAAGCTGTTGTTCCAGCTCCCCCACTCCAAACGTTCCTTAGACAATACTTAATGCCAATATCTTTCAAACTGAACTAAGCATACTCACTTATGGGTCTTAACCATTTTTGTTTGTTTGTCTGTCAGTACTAGGGACCAGGACAGAATACGTACTAGGCAAATGCTTGACCAATGAGTTACACCTCAACCCACAGGCTCACAGTAAATTACTCAAGTTGGCCTTGTGCTTGGATTCTTCTGCCTCACCCTGCTCAGCAGCCTGTGTACCAGGCTACAGTCTGTATGCCAGGCCCCATAGTTCTTGTAACTTAATCCAAGTCTGGCTCCTTAATTGCTTCATTTGGCACAAATCCAAACAGAAACACAAATGTAATGCAGATACTGGGGTCCAGGGGAAATTAATGAGTGGTTCTAATCTAAACTTTTAACATTTGAGATTACTGTGCAGAGACAAACTTGCAAAGCTTCTCAGAAAACTGGTAGTTCCACCAATGAACAGCCACCCAAGACTGCATCACAGACATCAGCAACACCCCTAACTCCCTAAGTACAAACTTGCCAACTTCTGGCACCATACAAAAGCTACAGGCATTCACGTGTCGACATGTTCGTTCACAAAGGAATCTGCTGCAGAGAATTACCCTGAAGGACATGTCGATAGCTAGGGCCATTTTAACAATGAATGCATTTAAAAGGGCCTGATAGTGTTTCAAAGCCAAGACAAGTAAAGCCTCAGAAGCCACCTATCAGGCAACAGGTGTGAAGTCCTAAGTGCTCTTACAAGTGAGCAAGGCATAAAACCTGTGGACCACCAAGTTGGCCAAAGGAGCTGGAGTTAGGAGAGAAACAAAGATTGCACAACCCATAACCAGGTATTGGAAAAGAAAGTGGCACCAGGGGAACTCCTCAAGGGGGCTGGAGAGAGGCTCAGCAGATAGCACTGGCTGCTTTTCCAGAGCTGGTTCAATTCCCAGCACCCACATGACAGCTCACAGCTGTCCTAGTTCTAGGGTATCTGACACCCTCATGCAGGCAGAACACCACTTAGAAACAAAAACTCAAACCAAAAAAAAGAAAAAAGAAAAAAGAAAAATAACGGCAGCAGCAATAAAAATACAAACAAGACAAATCCCCAAGTCTATAATTCACCTCACAAACAAAAGACAAATTTCCTTTAAATATGTCCTCTTTCCAAAACACAGGTATACACAAGCCAAAGATGCCAGCTACAAGCAGTACTAATGGAAGAGAAGCTGAGTCCAGAGGAGTCACTGGTGGCTCATCACATCCAGAGGACCTGCCAGTATGGATCCACACTACAGGCCTTTGAAAGTTTAAGATTTCATTTTTTTAAAATACTTTTTACACTTACATATGTGTACGTGCAAGCATGCCACTGTGTGAGTGTGGCAGTGAACATGTTCTCTTCTTCCACCATGTGGGTTTTGAGACCAGACTCGAGTTATCAGGTTTGGTACCTTACACACTTAGGCATCCCACCAGTTTAAGGATTTCCTTAAAAACAAAAAACAACCAGCCAAACAAAAAAATCCCAAACCCACATTTATTTACCATGTGTGTGTGTGTGTGTGTGTGTGTGTGTGTGTGTGTGTGTATGCACACATATACCACAGCATCAAAGCATGCAAGCGCAGGTCAAGATAACAATGTCAGTTCTCTCCTCCTTCCACAAGGGTTGAAGGAACTGAACATCAGGTAATGCGACTTGATAGCAAATGCTTACCTGCTGAGCATTTTCACTGGCCCTGAGGTTTTAAATGATGAAACACTGGGGTGTGGTTCAGTGTTAGGGTGCTTGCCTAGTTTTGGGGAGACCTTGGGTTCCATACTCAGAGCTAAAAATAAGTAAACAAATACATAACAAAGGTGTCATTTGCCACAAAACCTGGAAAGAACACTAGTGAGGCAGCTGTGGTGACACATGCCTTTAATCCTGCAATGCAGGAGGCAGAGGCAAGAAGACTGTGTTCAAGGCCATTATGGTTTACATGGTATTTCCTGGCCAGCCAGGGCAACCACATGCTAGTGAGAAAAAGAAAACTTGGGACATTTGGTGGGAGGGGCACCTGACACGGTGCACAGGCCGACTTCACAGGACAAGCTACAGCAGCCTGTTCTCTCCTTTTACTGTGGATCCTGTGGTTTGAACTTGGTTCGTTAGACTCCCCCAGAAGTACCCTTTTACCCAGAGTCAGACCTGTGGCCTAAGAGACATTTTTAAAGAAAAAAAAAAATTGTGTTTAGTGCTAGAAATGAACTCTGGGGCTTTATGCAAGCTTGGCCAATGTTTTATCATTGAGTTGCACCATAGTCTATAGAGAAACTATTGTATTTTTTCATTATTTAGGGAATACATTTATATATATAAATTTATATTTTCAACCCTATATAATATTGAATAGTATTACTGCTGCACAAATCCAAGAGTTAACACTGAGACTACTTGGTCTATGTTTTCAAAAACATCTTACCACATAGCACGTGTAGGCACGCCCCTGCCACAGCACTAGTGTGGAGGTGAAGGTGATTCTGGAGAGGCAGGTCTTTTCCTCCCCTTGTCTGTAGGGATTAAAGCCAAGGAACTATCTATGATCAGACTACACAGTACTTTCTGCTGAGCCACCTCAGCAGTCTGAGAAAGGCTTTTTAAAAGACTAACTCTGTGCTGCATCTGTGCCCGTGTGGATGCAGTGGGGGCCACAGGAAGACACTAGCATCTATCTCACCCGTCACTTTCTGCCTTACTCTCAAGGCCTCGGCTGAGCCAAAAGTTCACCATTTTGGCTAGGCTGGTTGGCCAGCGCCAACCACAGTGGGAACTTGTCTTTGCTATGGTTACAGAATACACAGCAATGTCCAGCTTTGTACATGGATACTGGGGATTTAAGCTTAGGTCCTTATGCTGGCTCTTACCCACCAAGCCATCCCTGGCATCAAACTTAGTGTGCTTTAATCTGACCACTGTAGAGAGCTAGCTCAGTGACTTCTGTAAGGGACTAGGAACAAAATCTAAAAAAAACTCTGCAAAGTACCTGAAGATGGTTTCAAGAAGAAGATCGGATGGAAAATGGGTAAAGGCAATGAACGCCAAGCCTGATTATCTGAGTTCATTCTCCAGGATTTACAAAGTAGGAGAATATCTTTTCCTAAGTATATACATATACAAAATAAAACATAATTTAAAAAGAAAATTAGAGCCAGGTGGTGGTGCACACCTTTAATCCCAGCACTTGAGAAGCAGAGGCAGGCAAATCTCTGAGTTTGAGGCCAGCCTGGTCTACACAGTGAGTTCTAGGACAGCCAGAGTGACACAGAGAAACCCTATCTTGAAGAACCAAAAACAGAAAGAAAATTAGAAAAGGGAGAAAGCCTCAAGATGGCAGAAACTGCGCACATGAGCAGTAGAAAGAGCCAACAGTGCCTCACAGTCACAATCAGCTACCACCGCAACAGGGATTCTAACACTTCCATGTAGGTCTCACGCTCCCAGCCAGTTATTTCTAGTCAGAATTTAATGTATCATTAAAACCTTTGCAGAAGGGAAAAAAGTGAGAGAACACACATTAACATTCAAGGGATTAAACAAAAAGGTAACTTTAATGCAATAATAACAATAATCTGAGGATAAATAAATCCACAACAGACTCTAAAGTAGGATTTTTTTTTTTCTTTCTTTGCAGAGAATGGTTTTCTGAAAGCAATAGGACTGAAGATGTTAAAACTGAATTTCTGACTGTCCAGGAGGAATCAGCACAGAACCAGCATGGTACTTCCTGATGCCCTCTTCACACTTGCCAGGCCAAAGTTCTGTTACCTCAGGATGGGGGTTAGCTTCAAGAGTAACTGGAGGGCTTGTTTCCTGAGTCATCTTCTTGCGAGCCCATGCTCTGTGAAAGAGAAAGCAAAGTGCTGTGTTTGTGATCAACTTTATCAAGAGGACTCTTGTGAAAGCAGCGTGCCAGCTACCAAGCCTGTCTCTGCAGGAACCACCACAGAATAACAACAGGTAACCCGGGCCTTCTCTAAGCATCCTTGGGGGCAGTTCCTGAACATATCTTAAAAGGTATTTCTGTGAATTTATGGGTACTGGTTTTCAAGAACAATGAGCAACTTCACATTTAATACATGAAACCAAGTTCCTGTGCCTGGTGTACTGCCTTTCTTCCCACCCTAGTTACCTTCTGAACAAACTGGGGGTTCACTGTGATCTCCTGGTCCATGGCCTTCAGTCGCTCATCCAGCTCTATGCATTTTAGCATCTGTGCAAAAGCCATATAACCATGGTTAGTAACAGGGTTTGGTCACTCACATCTGTAACCAGCTATTAGTGGTGGGCTAGAAACTTAGTCACTGATCTGAAACCTCTTGGCTAAGGGGTTATGAAGTCAAAATATTTGGATTCAAGAGTAAATACGTGAGCCAGGAGGTGGTGGCACACATCTTTAATCCTAGCACTCAGGAGGCAGATACAAGTGGATCTGAGTTCAAGGCCAGCTTGGTCTATAGAATGAGTTTCAGGACAGCCAGATCTACACAGAAAAACCCTGCCTCACCCACCCTCTAAACCCAAAACAAACAAACAAACGGGAGGAGACTCTGTATACTGTATGTATAATACCCAAGTTGAAACAATACCTGCAGTCAATCCCATGAGCATCCTTCTCACTGACACAGACACAGACACACAGTGGCAAACACAGCATATGTGGAGGTCAGGGGAAAACTTGCAGGTGTCAGGCTCTCTCCTTCCACCATGGAGGTCCCAGGAACTGAACTCAGGCCCTCAGGCTTGGCAGCACATGCTTTACCCACTGAACCATTTTGCCAGTCCCCAAGCTAAGGTATCACTTTAGGTGACATTTTGATATCCACAAATTATAAAAAACAGTAGTAATAAAGTTCTACTTTCTACATTGTATTTTTCAAACCACAAGAAAGTAATGTAGGGAATGCATTCTACATTACCATGGGTTATTTTTTAGGATTCTTGGGATGTTTTAACAAACATGTATGAGTACTTAAGTGCACTCAGTGAACCATATGTGTGAAGAGGGCATCAGATCCCTTAGAACTGGGCTTACAGATGGCTGTGAGCTGCCTCATTGGGTGTTGGAAACTAAACCCAGGTCCTCTGGATGAGCAGCCAGCGTTCTTAACTGCTGAGCCTCCTCTGCTCCCATCCTGTCCTGGGAATTCTGCTGTTGGTCTGGTGTTTTCCGTCTTGCTATTTAGGGTTGGCCCTGGACTCAATTATCTGCCTTCCAAGCACCAGGCTCAAAGAAACAGGCAGCCACACACAGCTTTCAGTTTCTTATTTAACATGAGCTCACTCATTTCCTTCCTTCAAAGTAAGAAACACACTGTCTAGATGAACCAGCTCATTCCCAGAACCCAGAGCGATACTCAAGAGCAGCAGGCCGCTGACACAGTGCCCCCTAGATGCCCAGGACACTGCTGCTGCTGCTGACATGGGAGGTGCCTTTTGCTCTTCCGCCTGGACACCCACAGAAACAAGTCCACACACTGGCAGCTGTGGTAAAGCACAGGTAAAATACTACATCCTTTGAATGGCTTTGGAGTTAAAAGTAGGTCTTGGTAATCTACTTGGGAAATCTAACCTCCCATTTAGCTTAGCTGCTCAATCTAGACGAGTTTCAGCAGAGCCTCTTGTGTCCAGGCTGGGAACTACTGATGAGCAGGCTATCCTGGAGCACAGGAGTATTCCAACACAGCAGCTCAATCACCTGTCAAAAAGGCCCAAACCAAGCAGCATGCTTACCTCTTGATCAATGTTATGGAGCATGGCTGGGTTATTATACTTTTCAGGATTATCATGGAAACTGACCATACCATCCTTCTGGTTAATACTTGCAAAAATTTCTCCATCTTCTATCTAAAAAAAAAAAAAAAAAGAAAGATGAAAAAGAAAAGTAAGAAACCATGAAAATTTAGGCCTGAACATAAAGTGGGTGGACATAACCAAAGGTCCAAAAACAATGCCTAAGTCTTGCTGTGTTGTGCAGACACACCTCAAACTCGTGACCCTTCTGCCTCAGACACTGAGATCTGGAGTCACAGGCCTAGCTACTTCAAAATAAAACAAAACAAAACAACAAAAGCGTGTATGGATGTTTTGCCCATGGAGGGTAACCCGCTGAATTAGTTACAGATGGCTGTGAGCCACAGTGTGGGTGACAGGACTCAAACCTAGGTCCTTTGGAAGAGTAAGTCCTCTAAATCTCTGAGCCATTTCTCCAGCTCAATTACTTATGTATTTTAAGTGTTATCTATTTATTCAGTGTTTCCTAAATGTTATATGCTAGGTATCACTATAGACGCCAAGAGGATCAAAGCTGACACTTGCAGACAAAATCCTCCTGCTTCATGCTCCTGATTGCTAGGGTTGTAGCAAAAGCCACTGTGCCCAGATTTGCAGGGTGACTAATGTTTAGCCCACTTGTGAGCAATGCAACTGAGCTACCTAAAATGGCTGTTCCTTGTCTTGGAAGGTACAGTAGACAGTGTTAATAAGATAGCAGCTCCAACCCAAAGCATACTAATTAGAATCCAGAGTTCTCTAACCACACATGTTATTGCAGACTCAAACCGTATCTGGACCATGGTTCACCATAATAGCATTTCTTGTAACAATCAGAACAGAAATCAATCCAAACGGCCACATAGTTAGGATAGAAAGGTACACTGTAACACTACAGTCTGAAAATGGACCACCTAAATCTATCTACATGCATGGCTCTTAAAAAGCATGCAGTGTACACCATTTATATAAAGCTCAAAACAAACACAACTAAACTGTTAAAACCCTCTGGCTCGGTGGAGGAAGCAAACACAAACATGCACTTTGTGTTCTGTCTCTTGAAGGATGTCTGCATCTTCTGAAAATGTGTGTGGTGGGGGCTGAAGCAATGGTTCAGAGGTTAAGAGAACTGGCTGTTCTTCCAGAGAACCCAGGTTCCATACCCAGCAGCCACATGGTAGCTCACAGTGGTATAACTCCAATCCAAGGGAATCCAAAGTCCTCGCCTGGCTTCCAGGGGCACTGCATGCACATAGTGCGCAGACATACATGCAGGGAAAACACCCACATACACAGTAATTTAAAAAGAGAGAATGTGTGTAATGGAATACCTATTATGTGTGCTTCCATGCACATCACCTACTAAAGTGGCAGCTTAAGAACCCTGCCTCACCAAGCTGTGAACCCAGGGCTGGTGTGCTGCTAAGTCTTTCTTTAAAGGTTTACTTTTATTTGTATATGTGTCTGTATAAGTATGTGCATGTGTGCTCAGAGTTATAAGCAGTATGAGGTGCCCATGTGGGTGCTGAGAACTGAACTCAGGTCTTCTAGAAGAGCAGCAAGTACTCTTAACCACTGAGCAGTGTCTCTAGTCCTAATCTCTAGGCTTTAAGGCGGTGTCAGCGTGTCAAAGTTTGTCCTGTACTTTGTCAGTGCTACTCCACATGTAGCCAGACTGATAATGCCCACAACGAAATCTGGAACTAGACTCAGAATGTAAGTCAACAACATCATAGCACACTGGATTAGGTACCATCTGGGGGTTGAGGGATGGGGACAGGGAGAGACTCTCTTGATACTGACGACTGTTTTAGCATTCATACCTGAGTAGGAGAAAGATCCTATCACAGATCAACATAACAGCACTACTTCATCCTTTGTTCATGTGAAATATTTCAGGGATATTTCAAGTGACTTAAAAAGACTAAATAAGGAACATAAACTAGATACAACAATGGTGTATGTCATACAAGTCCATTAACTATTTGAGTGTCCTCAAGGATTATGACTGAAAGCTCTTTCTTCTGGGTGAAACTATTTCGAGAGAGAAGACTTTAGGAGCTGAAGAAAATGGGGGACCCTGGGTGTAGCACTGAAAGGAACTGTGGGACCTGTCTTTCTGTTATGGTTTGCTCCTATGCATGTGTCATGACGTGCCACGCTCACCAAAGGCTAGACCAGTAAGACCACATATTGGACCCAAAATGTGAGCTAAATTATCCTTTTCTCTTTAGAAAGTTACAAGTCTCATGCAGCCATGACTGGGAAATCTTACTGTAAGGAAATATGTCAACAGTGGTTGACACGGAATGTTTGCTTTTTTTTGAAACCTCTTATTTTTTTCCATAATGAACACCCACTGCTTTTATAAAAATAAAAAATCTGGCCAGCCTGGTCTACAGAGTGAGTTCCAGGACAGCCAGGGCTACACAGAGAAACCCTGTCTGGAAAATCAATCAATCAATCAATCAAATCAATCAATCAATCAATAAATAAATATCTACTAGTTAAAAATTTTGAAATACACTTACCATGTGTAGAACGTATTTTTCTGCCTCCTGAGGTCCAGATAACTGCACACGGCTTGCCATATCTTGTAATGATAGTGTTAAAAAGGTCTGAAAGTCAGAAGTAAATCACATGTAGAAATGAAAAAAGGTATGAACTAAATGTGTTCAGTATTTTTTCCATTGCTACATAAAATAAAATTTTCTTCGTGAAAATGACTTGCTGCCGACAGATGGCTCACTGAGTACTAGTGCCTGCAGCCAGGCTGACAACCTGAATTCAATCCTACATCCTAATGGCAAAGGGAGACAACTGGTTCCCATGTATTGTTCTCTGCTTTACACCAATGTGCGCACGTGTACACACACACACACACACACACACACACACACACACACACACACACACAAACTTTTTAAGCTACTTGAAATGAATTAAACCAGTGATCTGATCTTAGCTGTTACTCTCTGGCAGAGTAATGAGACACTCAGTTTCCTATACATATGCAGCATTTTCATGAGTAAGAAACAGATCAAGTTTCAGAAATCAGAAGATCAAGGGCTACTCAAATGTCAAAGAGGAAACCAAAAGGACATTCATCATAGGACAAATGTTCATTCTACCATCATTAGGAAAACGTGAGTAATGCATTTCCACTGGGGCTAGTGAGAGAGTACCTGAAGCTAAGTATCCGTGATACAGGCTTAGGTTGCCATGGAAAAGAGGATCAGGACATACTGAGGAGAAGAGCGGGAGAGAACAGTATGCTCGTAATTACAAATGACTATCTTCACAAACACACACAGAAGAGACATGAGAGGAATCTAAAATCTAATAGCCAGCCAGGCATGGTTAAATGAACCTTTAATCCCAGCACTCAGGAGACAGGACAGACGGATGGATCTCTGTGAGTTCAAGGCTAGCCTGGCTTGATGGGCAAGTTCTAGGCCATAAAGGGTTACACAGTGACACTTTGTCTCAAAACCAACCAACCAACCAATGTCTAAACAGTGACAGAAAGTAACCTCTCTACAATGGATGAAGCAGATAAAACTCCCAATGGCCCCAGTCCCTGGCCACCTTGAGACAGAGATCCCATCACAAACATCAATACACACAGTCTATCTGCTGAGGCTTCTATGAACAGCTTCTTTCTGATTTGCTACTAAGGAAGAGGCTTCATTTGACTAAAACTTCTTTTTCTTCTTCCACTATTACTCTGGCACTAGGACCTGAGGTCAAGCATAGTTATCACCACCAGAGACTTACCCTTTGAGTAAGACACTGCCCCGCCCACCTCACTTTATTGTGGTCCTCCCCTAGATGCCCTGAACAGGCTCATAAACTCAGTATGTTATCACCTACCATGAGCTAGACCATGAAGGACCCTGGACACAATGAATAAGCTGCTTGCCTCAGCTTTGGCCAGACCACCTTAGGAACCTGTTTATTAGATCGAATTCTTTTTTCTTAAACTTTGTGGTTTTTTTATAATTTTTTTTTCTAATTTTACTTTTGTGTGCTTACTTTGTTCTGGATTATCCTATCTAAACTACAAAACACATTTTATTTCACTGCTAGCTCAAAAGTACAAGCTGTTAACTATTTCAGGATATTAAGCTATGGCTGATGACTTTCATAGCAATGCCTGCATATATTAGACTGACTTCTTTGTTTGGGACAGGATCTCACCATGTAGCTCTGGCTAGCCTGGAACTCTGGGTATACTAGACTGGCCTTGAACTCAGAGGTCTGCTTACCTCTGCATTCCAAGTGCTGGGGAGCACAGGCATATGCTAGCATATCTAATCAGATTAGATTTCTAAAGCTGATTTGTCTAGTTGACAGGTTACGTTTGTTGTAGAACTTTTCTGAGTTGCTTTTCTTTGTCACATTCTTCATTTTTCTTACAAATTGACTTCTTACTAATTCTTTGCTGGTTTCTCTTTTAGTCAGGAAGCTGTTCCTTGTTCTTTCTAGAGTCTAGACTATCGGGAGGGACTCCTCCTGTTGATCAGGGAGTTCCCTGTCCCTCTTCTCCTCCAGACCCCATGTTCCCAATGGCCTGTCCATCTCCACCCACTCCCTCCCTCCCATCCTTCAGTATCCATCACACTTCCTGCCGTCATCACCAGACGGGCATCCTGGCTACAGCCTGATTTCCTACTGATGATGTGGGCACAGGTCTGGGAACATTGGGATCCCCATCATCTTACCAGCCGTCACTGCCAGGCTGTGAGCAGCCTCTTTACCCAAAAGTCAAACGCTACATAAGCTTCTCTTAGTAAAATTCCTATTACTTGCAGCACACACCTTTTAAAGAAGGGATTTATGTTTCGCTTTATAGGTCAAACACTTAATAAAAAGTATATTTCTTATTTTTTTTCTCCTCTTCAGTCAGTCTTGTAACATTGCTTGGACTAGCCTTAAGAAACCCTCCTTCAGAATTCCCAGTGCTAGGACTATGTGCACATGCCATCAGACCCAGCAGGCATTTGTTATCATCAGAAACCCTGAACATAAAAATGAAGAGCAGGACATGGTGACACACACCTGTAACTCTAGCACTCTGGACACGAAGGCAGGAGGATCATGAGTTTAAGGTCCATTTGGGCAACATAGGAAGATCCTGTGTAAATAAATAAAAACTCCCTTACCTCCTACAACTTAAGCACACATGGCTTGTCTAGCTGTGGCCTACATGGTAATGTCAGTTTTCTCACGTCAAAGCAGAGATCAGCACAGCCTGAGAGTTGAGGCCAGCGATCACTAGCCACACATGACTCCCCACCTGGAACTGATCACCCCTTCAGGGCTACCTCTCTGCCTCCCAGTGTAGCCGTATCTCCTACCTTTCTTCCTCTTCACCTGCTCCTCTTCTCAAATACCCTGCTCTAGCCCTGAAAAGACCAAAAGGTATCAATCAAACTCTTTCTAAGAACCCAGCTGCAACAGATTCTCTCTTAGTGTAGAAACGCTGCCACTTTATCCTGTACCTGCTTCCTCTGTGCTCAAGATGAAAAGAAAGGGACACCAGGTCCAAGAAGAGCCAGAGTGGCCATGGGGGCAGCCTGTGCCTCACCTTGGTCAGCCTCTGGATGTTCTTCTTGTAGAGAGACGACAAGCACTGCTTTACCAGGCCCATGTTGTTGTCTCGAGTGAACGTCTCACTGTGCTTGGTCACCAGGTTCCGCAGCTCAGACGGGTTATTGGTTGAATAAACTTGTGCCAACTCATGGTAAGCATTGCTGAGAGGCTAAATGTTTAAGGTGAGAAAAAAAATTATAGCAGTATATTTTCAGAAAATATATTGCATATTACCATAATGCTACACTTTACCCAACACAAATCCTGGTTTTCAAGACCAAGGACAGAAATTCACTATGGAATAATTGATTATCAATAATTCATTGAAGACACACATTTTTTCTCTATCAGTGGTTCTCTGTTTCTGTACTGGTAAGTTAAACAAGAAAAATGAAGGCAAAAATCTTCATTATTGCCAACTGGCCCTTGCCACACATGGACCACGTGCCCTTTCCTCCAGGAGCAGGACAGACAGCCGAATGACTGTGAAAGAATCAGAGCACTACCTTCAGGCAGAGATGGATTCAAACGCACCTTGACTAGTCTTGTTCCTAACACCCACATTCCTGTAGCTTACTAGTTCTTAGGAGTAGTGCCTGAGCTATGAAGACAATTACTCTACAAAGACATTCCTCCTACAGCAGGTCTACTGGCTGCTCAGGAGCCAATAGAATAGTAGCTTCCTATGGTTTTCTGAGTATGGCTGCCCTAAACAGAGTCCCACCCATCACTTTCCCACAGGGCATTTTTAGCTGCCTTCCTCCTCACGAGGAGACATGGCAGTCAAGAGTCTTGAAAGCCACAAGGAGCTCTCAGGCAAAGTGTAGGTGGCCATCTGTCAACTAACAATATAATACAAGACTTACATCCCTAAAACAATGATGGTCTTTTTATTTCTTTTCTTGAGACAGGGTCTCTCTGTGGAGCACCAGCTGTCCTGGAACTCACTATGTAGACCAGGCTGGCTTCAAACTCATGGGAGCTTTGCCTGCCTCTGCCTCCTTAGCACTAGAGTTAAAGATGTACACCACTGCAGCTGGTCTTAAAATTAGTGTCGACAGTGACATTACTATGATAACTTATAACTGCTCAACTTAAAAAGAAACGTCATGATCAGAAGGTATTTACCCACTTTTGCAGTGCTGGGGACTGAACCTAGGGTCTTGAGCACGCTAGGCCTGTGCTATGCCCCCAGCCAACACATATTATCCAAATACCAGAGGTCTATCTTTTTTTGTTTTGTTTTGTTTTGTTTTTCCTTGAGACAGCTTTTTTCTGTGTAGCCCTGGCTCTTCTGGAATTTGCTCTGTAGACTAGGCTGGATTTAAACTCAGATTCATCTGCCTCTGCCTCTCTGGTGCTACTGCTATCACTGCTACTGCTGCTAGCCACCTGGCTTCATCCACTTGTTTTTTGACAAGGAACATCTCACCAGGACCTGGGACACTCCATAGTCAGTGAGCCACAAGATCCACTTGTTTTCACCTAGCTCAACTTTTCACATGTGTTCTAGAACCAAACTCAAGCAAGCACTTTATCAACTATGCTTGCTCCCCAGCCCTCTCTCTATACACACTTAAAAACAAAAACCAGAAAAACAAAAACAAAAATGTCTCACTGTTTTGTTTTTTTAAATGTTGTCCCAAAGTTTGGCTGCCAGGGAACTGGAACAAGACAGTAGTTAAGTAGAACTTCAGTAAGACGCCCAACATTTGAATAAGTTAAAGTTCAATCAAATCGTAACTGTTTTCAGTATTCGACTAAAACATAATAAAGAAATACAACCTGTATGTAATGCAGCCCCTGCAAGAGCTTAAACACCTACTATCTGGAAACGGGCTCCCAAGAACAACTACGACTAACAAGGGAAACAGAATGTACACAGACTAGAACAGACTAGAGTGAACTCCTGGGCTTCCTTAGACAATCCATGCTAAATCAACATAAAATAAAATTATAAGACTGTATTGTCACAATGTCTTTATATATAAATTAATACAGAATGTAAGAAAATCACTTTTATTTTAAAAACTTACCTTAATAAATCTACCCACAATTTGAGAGGTGTACTTAGGCAGCTGTTGTACTTTGCCAAGTAATATCAAAGACACTAAAATATACTTTTTATATGATTCCAACATGATATGGCTGACGGCCATGGCAGGAGTAGTTATAGCCTGAGCAAGAGAAGACAGCAGTGTGAAGATACGGCACAGCACAGCAGGAATACCAACTGACCACAGGCATCACTTTAATTGTACAACAGTGAGACTTAAACGTCCATTACTATTAACATGTTTTATTACATCTATTTCTTTACAGTGTGTGGGCACCTGTGTATACAAACACCAGTGAATATTTGAGAGAATGCTATCTCTTTTTATTATGTGGGTTTCTAGGATCAAACTCCAGTCAGGAGGCTGGGCAAGTGCCTTTACCTGTTGAGCCATTATTTGTTATAAGGTTAAAACAAACAAACAAACAAACAAACAAACCAGGAAGGGTGTAAACAGTCCTCTCCTACTACAAATTATGCAGTCAAGTGTCCTGCAGTAGGGAAACTGTAGAGGTCAGCTTATCCCCAAGTATGATGGAGAAGCCTTACCCTGGGAACACCGGTGAGCATGGTGTCTCCCCTCTAGCTAAGCTTTAACCCTTTTGTTTATTTCTGAGATAGACACTTGCTGTACAGGCCAGAGCTGCCCTGGAACTTAAGTACCTACTGAGCACCTGAGAATGTCAGCATTCATGGCTTGTGGCAGCTTTACTGAAATATAACTCAGAGTACAAACTTTGTTCTTTGAAGTATGTCACCCGGTGGTTCCCACTACATTTGCTGGGCTATAATACTATCGTCATTACCTCGTCCACAACATCTCAATCCCTCAGAAAGACCCTCCACTCATAAGCAGCCACTTTTTACTTTTTTCACAGAACCACACTCTGCCTTCTGTCTCTGGACTTGTCTGTTCTGGACAATTGTATAAAAGTCATCATAAATATGTGATCCTTTGTGACTGACTTCTTTAACAAGTGTTCCAGCTCTGAGGTCAGTACCCCCCCCCCCCATATGGCTGAAAATGATCCCATTGTGTGGACATAAATTATCCATTCTTCAGTTAGTTGAGGATTATTCTGGGTTATTCCTACTTTTTGGTTCTATGTGTTTTTACGTGGACAGTGTTTTTTATTGCTCTTGAATATATTTTTAGAAGTAAAATTGCTAGGCCACGTGCTTAATATTGTAATTGCTTTTGTGTTTGGGATTGGTATTCAACCCAGGACCCTGAACAAGTAAGGTAAACACTCTTTCACTAAAGTGTACCCCCAGATCTTGAGGGTTTTTTTTTTGTCTTTTTTTTTTTTTTTTGGTTTTTCGAGACAGGGTTTCTCTGTGTAGTCCTGACTGTCCTGGAACTCACTCTGTAGACCAGGCTGGCCTCGAACTCAGAAATCCACCTGCCTCTGCCTCCCAAGTGCTGGGATTAAAGGCGTGCACCACCACTGCCCCGCTCAGATCTTGAGTTTTATCTTAACCGCCAAACTCTTTTCCAAAGTGACTCATTTTGCAAGCCTATGTGCAATTATGAGGGCTCTGCCTGTCTTTCAACCTTAGCTCTCCTAGTATGTATAACACTCGCTGTTTGGATCACACAAGTTCAGAACCAACCACAACTTCAGAAAACTCATTACCTGCTCATAAAAGTACAGTGCTCTTTCAAAGTTCTTCAGCCCCGTATAGATCATCCCTCCATAATAGTAGTAGCACAGGAAGTGTTTTGCATCATAGGCTCCATTCTCTTTACAGATATCCATCATATCCACATCAAGATATGGAAGGGCAGGCTTAAAGCACTTCGCTAGTAAACAAAGCTATAAAGAAATTTGTATTGAGTACATTTCACTATGGCAGGTTTTAGAAAAAATCTAGATCCCAAAATTTTAAGATAATACTGTTTTGATTCACAGATGATTAGTAACATAAATATTAACACATTATTCCATTTTCTTAACCATCTAGAATAAAAGAACATTTCCTGCTGGGCGTGGTCACTCACACCTATAATCCTTGACACTCAGGCAGCTGAAGCAGGGCTGCTGCAAATTCAAGACCAGCCTGGGCTTCGGATAAAAACTAACACTAAGGTAGAGCAAACCACAGATAAACTGAAATCAGAATTCCACGGACACAGTGCAGTACCCACCCAGCACTCACGAGTTTCTGAACAAGTAAACAAAACTGTCCGCTTTCAATTCACTGGCTCAGTGAAACAAAAACAGACAGTGTCCGTCAAGGCTTGGTGCCTATGCCCTTAGTCCCAGCAATGGGAGGCTGACTGACGCAGGTGATCTGAGTTCTAGGCCAGCTTCATTTTCAGAGCTTACACAAAGAGATCCTTCTCTTAGGGGAAAAAACAAAAGTACACAAACAAAAACTCAAAACAAGATTAAAAATTAGACCCAGATGGTGAGATCAAAAGTGAAGAACTTTTCAAAAAATTAACTCTCAAACTGAAACTTTCAGGTAAATATATAAAAAGTGTGCAAGTACAAAAAGCAAGCACACAAGGTAAGTGATGTATCAAAACCGAACAACACTGATGTCTGCAAACTCACCCAACAGCTCATTTTAAAAAATTAGGTATAATGGCAGTGATTGGGATGAAAAGTGAATTTAAAAAAATTAGATATAATTAGGCATTGCACTGTACACATGCCTTTAATCCCAGCACTTGGAAGCAGAGGCAGGCGGATCTCTGTGAGTTTGAGGCCAGATTGGTCTATCTACATGAGTTCCAGGACAGCTAAGGCTTATGTAGAGAGGCCCTATCTCAAAAAAACAAACAAACAAACAAACAAAAACCCAAAAAAACAACCAAATAAACAGTAACAATAATGAAGTAAAATAAAATTAAGCATATGCTATCGCTGTCATAAAAGCACTGTGAAAGATGAATAAGAAAATGGAACAGGTGTCAGAGGCAGTCCACACCTCGAAACATTTCAGTCTAGCTCCAGTGTGACCTACTCATATTACAGTATAAGGTGTAACATAACCCAGGTCAGACTCACCTCCAAGATGCACCAAATAGGAAAAGGTAAGACACATGAAAATTCACATAAATTTATTGGGATTTGTGGGCTTTTTTTTTTTTTTTTTTTTTTTTTTAAGAAAATGTACTCACGTACGCACGCGCTTGCATGTACAAAGTATCTGTAGAAGAAATGCACAAAAAGTACTAACATGGGTTTTCTCTGATGAGAACTGCCTCTGGCAACAGTAAGGGAGACATCATCATATAGCCCCACTTTTGGGGAGTCCTTCAGATTTTGAACTACTCAGCATAAGATAAATAAGTAAATAATGGTTGTTTTGTTTTGGGTTTTTCAAGTCAGGGTTTCTCTGTGTAGCCCTGGCTGTCCTGGAACTCACTCTGTAGACCAAGCTGGCCTCAAACTCAGAAATCAGCCTGCCTCTGCCTCCCAAGTGCTGGGATTAAAGGCACGTGCCACCACTGCTTGGCAGTAAATGTTTTAAGACATAAAAAGTTGCCTGTGTTTTTACTCTTAAGTTTCACAATTTATTTAACAGAAAATGACTTAAATTTAAAAAAAATGCTACAACCATTATAACGATCCTTTCGTAAGCCCCTCTACACCTCTACAGCACCACCTCCACTCATTATCTGCTTGGGCAAGCCCATGAACAGCCTCATATCTCTGAGCATGTGAATCACACACTTTGGCTTCGTACCTGGCAGAGATCAGCATGTACTGAGGTCAGCTGGTTTGTATTCATCTGCATCTTGTCTATGGCTTGCTTAAGGATGCCAATTCCTCGAAGGGGCTGTCAGAAATGACATCTCTTTCAGATAAGTTCTCAAAGTTGGCAGCACATTGGATCTTATGTTGTCACTTACAAATAAAAAACAACACTAATTGATAGGTTCCTTACAGAGCAGTAAGCTTTCCATATCATGTCAGGAAATGTCTGTGTCTATTCAGTCACAAAAGGGGTTAGTATGTTTCTTGGAATACTTAGATGATTTCAGTATCATACTTTAAACGAAAACCTTTCTTTTTTCTTTTACAATGATTATCACTAATAAACTGTATTGTTTTCTTGAGGCTAGAGAGATGGCTCAGCTGGTGAAGTACTTGCCATGTAAGTACCAGGATCTGAGTTCCATCTCCAGAACCCATGTACAAGCAGATATGGCAGTGTGCACCCAGCATTCCAGGACTGAAGAGCCAGAGATAGAGGGAGGATGTCTCTGGCTGCTGGCTAGCAGATCTAGACAACCAAAGACCTCTAGATTTGTCAGAGACTGTCTCAAAAACAAGGCAGAGAGTGAATGAAGAAGACACCCAATGTCAGCCTGTGACCTCCACATACATTGCACATGCACACACGTGCACACGTATGTATACAAAACTAGAGTACTTTCCTAATCATTAAACAAAGAGAATTTTTCTTCATCATTTACCACAAATTAGTGCTGTAGCTTAGAAGCTAAGCTTGTGGATGATGGTGCAGGTGGAGCATTAGCCCCAAAGAGTAAACAGCCTCTGAATAATAACCGCATTTCATAAGCAAACCGTTTCCTGCCCCCAATTATAAACAGTAGTACTCAGCCTCAAGTGAGGCCTAACTCTCTGAAGATCAGAAGATGAACCTATAAAATACCTACATAACCTTATCGATTTTTTTCTTTCTTTGGAGGGGATGGGTTTTGGAGATAAGAGTTTTTCTGTGTAGGCTTGACTGTCCTGGAACTCACTCTGTTTTCCATGTTGGCCTCCAACTTATAGAGATCCACATGCCTCTGCTTCCCAAGTGCTGGAATTAAAAGCATACACTACTACCACCACCGCCATTTGGCTAACAGCTCTTTCAATAAAGACGAGGCTGGTTGGTAATAGCTTTCCTCTCAATACTCAGGAAGAGACATAGTTGTATTTCCCATCCCAAGACAGGGTGTAATGGTTTGTATATACTCAGCCCAAAGAGTGGCACTATTAGAGGGAATGACCCTGTTGGAGTAGGTGTGTCACTGTGGAGGTGACTTTAATACCCTAGTCCTAGCTGCCTGGAAGTTCAGTATTCTGCTAGTAGTCTTCAGACAAAGGTGTAGAACTCTCAGCTCTGCCTGTATTATGCCTGTCTAGACACTGCCATGCTCCTGCTTTGATGATAATGGATTGAACCTCTAAACCTGTAAGCCAGCCCCAATTACACATTGTCCTTATAAGAGTTGCCTCGGTCATGGTGTCTGTTCACAACAGTAAAACCCTAAGATACAGGGTATCATGTAGCCCAGTTTAATCTTGAACTAAACATGTAGCTAAGGATGACCTTGAACTCATAAACCTCCTGCCTCTCTTTTCCAACTGCTGGGGTTACTCAGCTTTTTATTTTTTTTTTTTGAACACACACACACATACACACACACAAAACACAAAACATGGGTTCTGCCTGCATGTATGCCTATGCACTAGATGAGGGCCTCAGACAGTGCTTTTAACCACTGAACCATCTCTTCAGCCCCACAGCTTTTAACCAAATTATTTAGCATTCCTAAAGAATACCAAAGCTCCTTCTGCTTTTAGCCTCCTTCCTTTAACTTCTCAATCAAAAAGAAACACACAAACTATAATTTGTGCCAGCATCACCAAAGGCAAAGTCTAAACACCTTTCAAGGTGACAGAGAACCATCAATGTATCCACCTACACTCTGACGTCTGCTTTCTACAGAGAACATCAATCATCTTCCTGGCCACATCTGGCCAAACTGTGATTTTGTTGAGCATTATCTTAACATCCATTTCCAGATGTTGACCATCTTCACTGTGGTCTACACCAGAGTGTAGAAGGCACCCATTGAACTATTTAGGATGAGGAAAACATGTCTACAATTACTTTCCAACGGTGCCGTGAAACACTAACACTGGGAGAATTTAAGTCAAGAGCACCTAAGACATTGTTATGTGATTCTTTCATCGTTCTAGGTGAAATCATCATAATTAAAAGCTAAAAGAAAAAAAAAAAAAACAAAAAACAAAAAAAACAAAAACAAGAAATAGCATCATTATAACACAAAGGCACTAGTAGTTTTTTAGTTTTTTTTTCTTCTTCCAGTGCCGGCATGGAACCAAGTACTTCATACATGGCAAGCAGCTGCTCTCCTACTGAGCCATACCTCCAGCCCAGACTTGCAGTTTCAAAATAACCAGCACTACCAGTCACCTCCTGGGGGCCTCACATGTAGCCAACAGCTGCTCTCAAGGAAGCACACATATGTAAGTATTGGGATGCTGAGTACTGACCCTAGCCTTTTCTAGACTAGTTTGTGAGTCAAACACACATTGTAACAAAACTGGAATAACTTGAATATTTCTTACCTGTTTTCTTTCCACAAGTGCGTTTGTTAGTTGATGGCAAAGCCCAGCAACTAGATGCAACAAGAACAAAAACAATAAAATATTGAAAATATAAACACTGCAAAGAAAAATACATTCAGGAAAAGAAGAGATATTATTAGCTTACATGTATCTGTTGCGTATCGAATGTGCTCGCCATTACAAGTACTAATGAAAAGCTGAACCTGTGAGAACAGTGTCTCAAAGTCAGGAACACTGGGCATCGAAAACTTCACAAACCTAGAATGGGGAGAAAAAGAGTCAATAATCTTGCATCTCATACAGTAAAGAATAAAAACAGCTCAAGTTTCACATCCATCTGGGCTCCGAAATTAACTGCCACAGGGCTGGAGAGATGGCTCAGTGGTTAAAAGCACTTGTTGCTCTTGAAACAGACCTGGGTCCAATTCCTAGCACCTACATGATGGCTTATAACTGTAACTTCATTTTTAGGGAGATCTGATACAATCTTTTGATCTCTGCAAGAACCAAGTAAACATGTGGTACACATACATACATACAGCCAAAACATTCATACACAATAAAAATTATCTTTTTAAAAAATTAAGTATCAGAGTCCACTAAGTTTTCCTGGACTGTTTTCTCCCCCCCCCACCCCCACCCTCTTTACAGTACAAAACAAAGATATAGAGGTTAAGGAAAATATACTTAAAAGAGGACAATAATCATAATAAAAAAAATTTTTTTTTTGAGACAGAGTCTCTTTACATAGCCATGTGTGTTCTAGAACTCACTTATGTAGACCAGGCTAGCCAGGAACTCACAAACGCCCTGCCTGCCTCTACCTCCCAAGTGCGTGGATTAAAGGTGTGCGCCAGCATGCTCAGCTTCTTCCTCTTCTTTTAACCCCAGTGTGGTCAGGACATTTATTCAGTTAAGAATCAGGTGCTTTAGGGCTGGTGAAGTGCTCACCAGATAAAGGCATCTACAGCCAAGCTGGACAACCTGAGTTTGGTCCTCAAGAGTAACATATTGGAAGGAAACCAACTCTAGCAAGCAAGTTGTCCTCTAACCTCTATACACGTGGGACATGTGTGCATCTCCATATAAAAAAAACAAACATTTTTTAAAAGAAGAATCTGTTGCTTTTCCTGTTTGGGGTAGAATGCACTCAAATATGGCAAAGAGAGTGGGGGTGTAGTGGGAGGCTAAGGCAGCAGCTTAGGGTCAAGATGCTGTGGCTAGCTGGATTTCTACTTGGAATACTGAAAGAACCAGCTGACAGACAAAACAAGAGAGGAGTAGCTAGAACAGGGAACACAGATGACCCATCCTGACTCAAGGGCAGACAGTGCCATCAGCTGCCATGGGACACTTTCAGGAGGGCTTGCAGAGAGTCTCAGGAGAGAAAGCTGCCACCACTACAACACTGCATTAAACAAATGTTGTGGTTTTTTTAAATAGTAACTACTGAAATTAGTTAAAAACATAAAATGATGCTTCTCCATCTTTTAGTTCATCTATACCAGCAGTTCCCAACTAGTGGTGTCTACCCTTTGGCAAACCTCTGTCTCCAAAAATATTATGGTTCATAACAGTAGCAAAATTATACTTGCAAAGTAGCAAGGAAAATAACTTTATGGTTGGGGTCACAACAGGAGGCCCTGTATTAAAGGTCACAGCATCAGGAAGGTTGAGGGCTGCTGGATTACACAGCAGTGTACTTAACAATGTCACTACTTAACAATGTCACTTTTTACTTTGTAATTACAAAGATGTGCCAGAAACAATTTCACAACAGTCAACAAGCATTGTGATTTCTATTTTAAAAAGCAGCAGTACAGGGCTCCACATTCTGTAAGTGAAAGATCATGGACTGAAACGAGGCTTTAGACACATGCTCCAGGTTCTTTGCATGCAATATTCGCACATGACTAATATACAATGGTGAGACACTATAGAGTATCAAATGTTTTCATGGCTGCAGGCATTAGCACTAGGGAGGCTAAGGCAGTAAGATGGTGAGTCCAGGACTGGTCTGTATTGAATGCTGAAATCCTGTCTCAGAGGAAAAAAAGAAGAAAAGAAAAGCTTTCTGAGCTGAGGAGCTGGCTCAGAGGGTGAGGGTGCTTATGGCCAGGTTGACGACTTGAGGTTGATCCGGGAAACCCACATGGTAGGAAAGAACCAATTCTCACAAGTTGTCTCTGACCTCTGCATGTGGATGTAGACACACACAAATAAATACTTGTAAAAAGTATGTGACATGTATGTGTGTGTAAGTATATGTGTATATAAAATACACAAATTATCTGCTCTTTCATATCAGTAAGAAAAAAATACACCTTTGTCTCAAAATTCCTAATTTGACTAGGGCCAGAGGTTTATTATTTTAAATGCCATGACAACATCCCCATTTATATGTTCTACATGTACTACAGCAAAACAAATTCTGTTCACACATTGTTACAAAGAACTGGAGTTACAACAGATTTGGAAATCTGCACCAGGCTGTCAGATACATCACTAACTGTAGACCACTGTACCCTACTCTATAATATTACATATCTGCTTTCAAAGTTAGAAAACATGGCCAAGCTTCTGAATCACATGAACATAATATTGAGATAAATGCAAATTATAATGCCTAGCTGTTTTTTAAAAAGAAATTTCCAAGGAGCAAGATGGCTCAGAGATTAACACTGCTGTTCTTGCAAAGGACCTTAGTTCAGTTCCCAGTACCCACATCAGGTGGCTCACAGCTGCCTGTAACTTCAGCTCCTCTTCTGTCCTCTAAGGGCACCCCACGACACAAACATATAAATTTAAAAAAAAATCTTAAACCAGCCTGGTTCAGGACAGCCAGGGCTGTACAGAGAAATCCTGTCTTAAAAAAAAAAAACCAATAAAAAATTAAAAAAATTCAAATTTGTACATACATACATACAATGAATCAAAATGATATTAGAAGCTGGATCATTCATTCTGCAGTTAAGAGAACTTGTTCCTCTTGCAGAGAGCCTGGGTTAGGACCCAGTACCCACATGGTGGCTCATAACTACCCATAACTCCAGTTTCAGGGGAATCCAAAACCCTCTTCTGACTTTTGTGCACACCAGAAATGTATGTAGTATACATGGATACATGCAAGCAAAATAGTCATTCACTTAAAATTAATAAATCTTTCAAAAAAAATTATAAAACTGGTGTCAGATGTAGTGGTGCACACCTTTAATCCCAGCACTCAGAGACAAAGACAGGTGGATCTCTTTAGTTTGAGGTCAACATGGTCTTCTCAGTGAGTTCTAGGACAGCCAGGGCTATAGAAAGATCCTGTCTCCAAACAGATAAAAGGCATGGAACTGAACAAAATATAATAATAATAAGCAACAATTTGTTGGAACACATGCACACACACTAGAAAACACTGACTGTAACAAGCACAAACCTATACAAGAAAAAAAAAATGCCCCTTACAGAACAGCAAGGACACCCAAAGAGTGTTCTTGAACATCTAAAGCCCCAAGCACAGTGTCCAAGTGGGACAAGTTCTTCGCAAGGAGTTCTCCACTCTTGTTGATGAGCTCACAAAGCTGAGTCATTTGCCCTGCAAAACAGAACACTCAAATTCAGTTAGGGTACAACCAAATTAAGAACTCTAATCAGACTTCCTTCTCAAATACTTAGATGATTTGTTATGTCTTCCTCTAAGACTAGGATGGGAACAAACAACTTGTCCCTGCCTCAACACTAGTCAGAGGAAACACTATACCTCCCAATTCCCTCTGGTGTCCAGAAAGCGTCTGCAGTTCCCAAAGCCAGAAGTTTACATATCACTGTCACTGTCTTTGTCAGAACCAAACAGGACTTAAGTTATGCTGCAAGCTCCTCAGCTCCACTCCTTTCCCTTTCGTGTCTTAATTCAGAACACTATCAGTTCTTGTACGGACTGCTTGATATATCTTCTAAATGGTATATATGTATGCCATTACTCCAAATTCTACTTCATAGTATGCAAACTCAATCAAATTACACCAAAGGCTTTAAGAAATCCAAACACTCCAGCTCAGTTTCCAGAGCCAACTTAATAACTGGTTTCTACTGACTCACCTCCTGGTCACTCATCAACTTAGGCCTTCTCTCTGCCCTCACCATACTCCATTCCCAATGACTCACTATCCACCTCCTCTGTGCCCTCAATGTACTAAAAGGGACTATGGTGACCAGGTAATTCAAAGTAAATGCACATGTAAGGGTCTACTGAGCAGCTAAGAAATAGCTCCTTGGATTAATCTCCAAACTGTAAAAAAACAAAAAAACAAAAGTTCCATCTAATGGCATCATAGTGTGGCTAGGAGGCAAAGGCAGGTGGGTCTCTGTAAATACCCCACCAGACAGGATTACAGAGTGACACCCTAGCTCCAATGCAAGCAAAAACACGAGTGCATGTTTACAGACAGTATGTCTACAAAACCAAATAGAAGCCGCCTCCATCCAGATTCTATACTCCAGCTATCCTCACTCTTTTCTCAGAAGCAGCACAGTATCACCAATGAACGTCTTAAGGGTCCTTCTAAAGGCAGTCCACATGTATAGGAATGCTCGCCCATGTATGTATGCAGTCTTTCTATCTATTCACATAGATGGCACTGTGCTGTGTACACTGTTAACCATCTTCCTGCTATTTAATGATGACCCCAGATTCCTTTTCAGTTCACAAAAAATATATCCACTTTTCTTTCCACAGCTGCATAGGAATCCATTTGTATGGCTGTGCTATAATTAACTTTATTGTAATTTTAATTTTGTGTCTGTATCTGTATGTGGGTATGTGCATGGAAGTGAAGATGCCCAAGGAGACTGAAGAGGATGTTGGGTTTGGGATTCTTTGAAGCTGTGGTATAAGATGTTGGGTGTCCACTAACAATGCTAGGAACTGAACTCAGGTCCTTTAAAAGAGTAGTATACGCTGAGAGCTGCTCTCCAAGCCCATTTCATTAACTTATTTAGAGAAAAGGATCTCATTGTGTAGTGCTGGCCGGCCTTGAACTCAAGGGATCCACCTACCTCTGCCTCCAAGTTATGGGATTAAAGGAGTGCACTCCCATACTCTTATCTAATTCTACTTCCATGGTATGGATGAATGATTTATTTAAGAAAAAAAAATCACTCAGAGGTATGTAACTGGCCTGTGAGCTTAAGTCTATCACTGATAAGGAAAACGAGAATTACTATTTATTTTGCACGGTTTCATCATTTAAACCTTACAGCAGTTAGGTGGACAACTCCCAGGACACACCACATACCTCTCCTTTTTTTTTACAAATGAAGAAATGAGCCTAACCTCAAGGAATTTCCAGATATCAAAAGCATTTTTACATGCTTTCTCCACTCAACTCCCTTAACTCTATTAAGGAGCGATCACATTCTTCTGGCTCAAGATTACGTGTGTTCAAGTGAAGAGATGAATGGACCAGATGGTATGTAAATTAAGGAGGGAATAAAGTAACAACTGTACGCCCTACAAATGGAGTCTGACTACTGAAAGCTCCCTTGGAGCTTGGTACGACCAAAATAGGGGCGGAGGATTCAGAGCGTGCGCTGCTGGCTAGCCAAGACTCAAGCCTTCCAGCCAAGGAGCCTAGAAAAGACTCCCCTCCAGCCGCTAGAGAGGCCTGGTCAGGGGGTGGCCCGTCAGGACGGATAGGACACTACACCAACCACCGACAACCAGGGATGGCCAAGGGACCAATGGGCGCTCCAGAATGCCCCTAGCGGAAGTCACGCCCCCAAACTGTCAAGCGGCGCACCGTGGCTGGGGCCCGAAAGGGGGTGGGGGACAGGAGGTGGGGAAGGGGGAGGGGAAGGAAAAGTCTCCAGGGCCCGAGACAGGGGAAGGCCAAGGTAGGGACTACGGCGCCCGAGTGCACGAGCAGTGCTCCTCACGGCCGAGCGCTCCACCCTAAGTACCAAGGCCTGTACAGGTCCAGGAGAGGCTAGAGCTAAGGGCGGTCCTAACATCCGCACCGGCGCCAGGGCATACCGGCCCAGCCCTGCGGCCCAGGCCTCACCTTGAGCTGAGAGCTGACGGACACTGTTCACGAACTGCTCCAGAGCAGACGCCATGTTTCCCCGCTGGTGGCCCAAGCAACAGAGGTAGCTCGCGCGGGAAAAGGCGGCCGCTCTAGGAGGAGGGGCCCGGCGACCCACTAAGGCCTGGAGGGAGGTTGTGTCACTTCCGCCGACCAAGCGCCGCGAGATCTTACCTGGCCGAGGCCCCTCCTGTCTCCATGGAAACAGTTCCGCTAATCGCCGGAAGTTAGTTCCCTTCGTCTTTCCGTGTAGTGACCTCGTGAAATCTCGGCTCATGTTAAATGGAAATAATGAAGAAAGGAAGGAATAGTACTTAAGCACAAAATTTCTGGGTCCAGTTTTGCTTAGAATGACTGAACTTTTTTTAACCTAGATACATACTGCCGACACGGCTCCATTGCCACTTCGGAAAGGTACATGTCAAAGGAGAACCGTACCTTTTTCCAGAGGCAAGGGAAATGACTCCTTTTGGAGGGTGGGGAACTCATTTCATAAGTTCCTAAGGAATAGTGCCTTTCATCTAATCACCAGAAACCCTTCTGTATTTGAGGTTGTGCTCATTTCTGGACATACACAATGCCTGAGACCTAACAGCTTAATGCTGACAAGTTTCCCAAACCAAATCAAACGTATAACATTAGGAAGGTTTTGAATTTTTCTAAAGCTGAAAATTAAACTCCAAGCAATTCCCCGGGTTTCCAGCCTCTCCAGGTCTAGACTGAGACATTGGTTTTTCTCATTCCATCTTTGATTTCTTATATGACTCTTCATCTTCTATCTGTAAGTAACAGTTAAACTCAGGTTAAACTTTCTACAAACTTCTCCCTCTGAAGAAAGTACGGAATCTAAGCTGATAGCACCGCACACTTTATGTTCCTGCTTGGCTAGCAACTAATTTTCTTTCCTAGGGTTTAGCAAGGGGGGGGGCGGTGAGGTTACTTTGTATCACTTCATAAAACCAATGAAAGTCCTTATGAAATGAGGCTTGAGGGTGAGTCTGTGACTTTTGAAACGCAACAGGGATCCAGAGTGTGTTAGCGTTACAGCTCCCAGCTCCGAGGGGCAAGTTTTCCCTAATACAACTGTTGCAGTTCTGAGGAGGAAATCCCAATGCGTGTGTCACAGCTCGGGAAAGGCTTCTCCAAAGGAAGTATGGAAGCATTACACTCTGAGGGGAGAGGTTTCCCTTTTGTAAGTGTTGCAGCTGAAGGGAAAGTTATCCTGGCAGTCTGGAGGCAAGGAATGCCACATAGTCACATGGCACAACAAACCTCACTGGAGATTTACTGGGAGAGACACACGAGTGCTTGCTGACTCTGCTCCTAGGAGAAGCAGCAGGGAACTGGTGAGGAGACAAGCTCATACAGAGTTTCTTTGGGAAGTTTTCCAGGATGAGGATTGGTGAGATTTCAAGCCACACTCAAAGACTGGTGAGATTTTGTGCTCAGGGATTGGTAAGTTTTGGAGCTGAGGAATCGGTGGGGTTTGGTAGGTTTTCAAGTCTGGAAGTAGACTTGTGTCTTTTACCTTACACAGGTTCTTAGTTATACCCCAAATCAATTTTGTGGCCATTCTTCCATGTCAAGTCTTCTGGATGGAGTGACAAAACTTTTCCTGGGAGATGCTGTACACACGTGTACTTACCCTCGATGAGGATTCCACAACAGACCAAAGGAGTGGACACCACCAAAGTCTAACTTGGTTGAACCAATAAGCTTTACTGGGGTTGTTTATAACAGTATGATCGAGGGGTTACTTACAGGAGCAGAAATGACCCAAAGACAGCCACCCCAGTATGGATGACAGCTCACAAAAGCTGGGACCAGGAACACACTGCACAGCCTGAAGGCAGCTCAGCAGGCTGGAGAGAACATCCTTTCTTGCTGACTCTGGTTTGTATGTTTGTTTGTTTGTTTGTTTTTATAAGCCTCTTCTAGGCTGCCAGGCTGGTTTGTTCTCAGAGTTGTCTTTTCAGCTTGGCTTCTCTGAGACTCTCAGTCAAGTCTTTATTGCTTGCTCAGCAAGAGAGGAGCCTAGTGATTCTGCTTAGTTTCAGGGACTTCCTGAAGCTATTTTGAGTTGTTAGCCTTACTGTTTAAGCAGCTCCCTTGTATGATGGAATGTCTCACTCTTGGAGGAAACTGTCACACAACAAGGATACTTAACATGATTATAGGTTCCAGGTTTACAGTTGGAAATAGCACTACCCTCTGGAGGAGTGCTGTTTTATCTTCATCCTTCCAGGTGGTCAATGAACCACAGCTCCAATAGGGGCAGAAACACCAGTCCTGGCATATCTAGACATAACTAGAACTCTTCACTCATGTACTTACCATTAAACCTAGACTCTTGTTCCCAATATAGACCCACATACGGTTTCCTTTAAGTTGACTGGGCATTACCTATGGCATCACACATGTCACAGCATAAGGATATTGGCTCTTTGGGGTCAAGAACTTGGATTCGGTTAGTCTGGTTACACTGGACCATTTCCAGACTTTTATCTACTTCTCAATGGGGGGAACACTGTGAGTTGAAACAAGTATATTGATCTCCTAGTTGGCAGATGGAACAGGTAGTCCTATTATGTCTGCAGGCCCCTAAGACTTTTTCTTGGCAAGTGAAACGGGTGTGATAAAGTAAGGTTTTTGTGATGGCCTGGTCATGTGGAGTGGTGCAGATTGCATGAGATAGACTTAAGTCTAGAAACAAGGCCCAGATGGGTAGCAACCAGTAGCAACAAGTTATGCCCACAAGAGGGAAAAGAACACTAACAAGTCATTTGCCATATTTCTAGTTGACAAGAGCAGTCTCTGCCAACCCTATGGCAAAGATGAGAGCAAGGGTCACAGCAACAGATCGTGGACAAGAGATGACAAGAGAACTGATATGGGAAACAGTGTCTTCGTGCCACCAGATGGCTCTCTTCAAGCTGCTGTCACACACGTGACTGAAGTGAGCTGCAGTCCTCTGTGGTATCTGGCACACAGCTGTCTTCCTCCAGATGACCAGCCTGTGTGGTGTGATGAGCAGTCCGTGCATTCTCAGTCTCCAGAAGCTGGTTTCCTTCTGCTGTGTTAGGGGACTACCTTTGCTCACTACCAAGTGAGACCCTCCAAAGGGACTTTAGGGCTGGACATCCCAGCCTTTTACCCATATAGCATCTCCATCTGTAGTCAAGCTGGCAGGCAACCACTTCTTAATTGGATGGTATATAGTAGTCAGGGATGAGCCAAGAGCCTGTGTTTGCTGTCTCACAGTAATGTTGCCCAGCCCCTGTATACTCTGATAAGGGGAGGCAGGAGTCCATAAAGGATAAGGGGAGAACCCTATATGTCTAGTAGTGCTAGATTGGCAACAGCTGGTCCCAGACTGGGGGACACTCAGTGAAGTCCACAACTCTATTTTCAAATGGGGCTCCTCCAACACTCTGTACCCTAGAAGAGACATTAGGTCCCCAACTCAGATTATTTTGGATACATATTTCACATTGTATATCACCTGGGCTATGCTGGAGAGTCAAAGGATGGACAAATGTTAGCTCAATGGGTCTTTAAGAGCTTCCCAGATAAGGTGGGTCTTCTGGTGCAACTGTCTGACAGCACCTGAGATTATGGCCTCAGGAATTAGCTATTTTCAAATCCCCACCATCCACCTGGGAGACAGATCCCACTTTCAGTCTTATACCGAGTGTTCATGATGTGAGTTGCTAGGCTCCCATTCTGCCAATGGCCTAAATCAGTGCACAGGGCACCGCTCTAGTTCCTATTGTTCCCTTGAAGGCTGCAAGCTTCACTTCTCAGTCTTCTTTAGTTTCCTCCCTTGATGTCCTCCAAAGCATACAACTGTCACCTAAAAGTTCTAGGATTTCTTATGTTAGCTTTGGCTTTGTTTGTTTGAGACAAGGTCTCACAATATTGCTCAGGCTTTCCTGGAACTCACTATGTAGACTGGACAGACCTGGAACTCACAGAAACCTGCCTGCCTCTGCCTCTGAGTGCCTGGATTAAAGGTGTGCACTACCACTCCGGCATGAGTTTAAGGATTTCTTTGCCATGGTTTATATCTTTTCTTTCTGAGTTGATTAGGCACTTTTTGTTCTATAAGGCTCATGTATGTGGAGGGTGGAAAGCATATTTAAGAGTCCATGTGTATATTGATATACACCACAGCTGTAGTAGCAGGGCCCAGGTCAGTAAGAAGTTCTGCCTTTGGCAGAGATATCAACTCAATGATGAAAATCAAGTTGACCACGGAGTACCCCAAAAGATACCCCTTCTCTTTCACAAAACTGCCACCATTGGTAAAATTCTCAGCATCCAGGATCTAATTGGTTAGAGAATACCTCACCCACAACTGATGCAGTCATGGTCTTGATGGCCTAGACCAACAAATACTGGGGTCTTGAGGTTTGAGGTCCATAGTACTTCTAGGTGAATGTGCAGGTTCTCACACATTTCCTGGTAGCTGATCATCCAGGCATTAGCTAGGCAGGATTGTCCCTTGTATGTCATTGTCAGCACTGTGAGTATGGGGCTAAGAGAATTAATTATTTTCCCATAATCAATCTGCCAGTCTTTGACACTATGATGGCAATGGCAGTGAGTGCCCAGAGCAAGGCGACCAGCCTTGCACAACAGAGTTAAGCTGCTTGGAAAGGTCTGCCATTGAGCAATGCCATGACAGCAACACTTGGGTCAGGACCCCTACCCTAACGCCAGCTTTGACAAGATGAGAAATTAGGTATTCAGATTCTACAAAAACCTGTGGCCCCAAGGAACTCCCAAACCTAGCATTACATAGATGAACCTGGGATAATCAGACAGCCTGCTTTCTCTCTGGGATACATGAAAACCAAGGCACTTGACTTATTCTTGGCAGACTTGTGCCTTTTTTTTTTCTTTTTTTCTTTTTTCTTTCTCATGTAGCTGCCTCCCACAGGAGGGTAAAGAGCAATTGTATTAATTACCAATAACCTTCCTGCACCCATCTGAATGCAGTATTCAGCCATGTTGGTCTGCTTCTAAATAAGAGGCTAACTCAGAGCCAAAATGGTTCAAAAATTTTTGAGTCTTTGAGGCAATCTAGTCCATGTTAACTGGCCCGTCACCAGTTTCAGGATTCTTCAGGAAGGTGAAGATTGGTTGGCTCTGAGGGGCTGGGAGGATACAGAAAAGGATACATACATATACATATATATTTAAATTTTAAAAACTTATATACACTAGTGTTTTGCCTGCATATCTGTGTGAGAGTTAAATCTACTGGAGCCTGAGTTACAGACAGTTATGAGCTGCCACATGAGTGCTGGGAATTGAACCCTGGTCTTCTGGAAGAGCAGGTAATGCTCTTAACCATCGCTCCAGTCCTGAGAATGGCAATCTTAAGGTCCAGACATGTGATGAACGCAATCTTCGGCAGGGATGAGACCTAGGACAGGGTAGAAGTTACAGACAACTGGGTGTAGGGTAGCAGGTGGCCTTGTTTACTGCTTATATGTCCTGACCTGGCCAACAATCATCTGTTTCTGTTTATAGCCAGGCAGGAGAGTTGTGTTCCAGGATGACTGGCAGGGTCAGAAAAGTCATGATTACAGCAAAATTCCTAAGACCCAAGCAAGCTTGGTGTTTCAGAAAAGAACAAATTCTGTTAGAATATAGTACACGAGAGAAGCCTTGCTCCTCTGTAGCACGTGTAATAATCTATTAGACTTGTACAGCTGTTAAGCAAAGCATTTGGTAATGTGTGCAGGTTCACTGTGTGACTTGAAAGGGCAAGCAGGTAATCCTAGAGGAGGCAGGAGCAGTATGATGCCGGTGGGAACTGCCCCCAAGCCCTACTTCTCTTCAGAAGTGTGTCTGGAATACCGGACTTGGCACTTACAGACCACATTTGTAAGGCCAATAAGAGTCCTGGCTCCTGAGAGCAGATTTCTGCTCACAAAGTACTCTTGGCCCCCAAACCAAGTCAGGGTTGGGGTTTATAAGGTCAAACCCCACAATTAACATTGTACCAGAGGCGGGGGGCGGGGGGGAGAGGTATCAAAATTTTAAAGGTTTCAGGTCAACTGATTAAAAGCAATTTATTTTATGTTGTAAAACAACAGATATCTATTTCTGGAAGCTACAGGTGTAGCAGCAAGAGAGTTGTCTGCACAGAGAATGTGCTTGGCAAGGTGTTGGGGAGTGGTTGGGTGAGCTAAAACTAGGACAAAATGGAGTTACTTTGGGCAGTACAATATAAGATGCTGAAGTATTTGAATGTGAGAGATGCACATCCTCCCTCAAACTTCCCTAGTTACATTTAATAACAATACAATGTAATTGCTGTCAATTGTTGTTATGCTGTATGGCATAAGGGGAAAGTATACTTGTGTCCACTACAAATGAAAAGTTTGTCTATTATTTATTTATTTGTTCATTTATTTTTGAGACCCTGTCTCATGCAGCCCAGGCTAGCCTGGAACTTGATTTGTCGACCAGGCTGGCCTTGAACTCAGAGAGCTCTGCCTGTCTATGCTCTACTTCCCAAATGCTGGGATTAAAGGCAGGAGCCACCATGCCTGTCTCAGAAGAAAGGTTTAAAGATTATTTTTGAACCCTGGTTAATTGATTCTTCAAATGGAAAAGCCTGGTGGTACCGAGAGCAAATAGTATCTAAAGTACAGAGACAAAGAAGTGAGTCCTGTGGTATCCTTGAGTCCCTAGGGCCCATCTTGTCTGAAACAATCCTGTTCTGGACTCTTTAGCCAAAATATATGGTTCCCCTTGTAATAATCCACGTGAGAAAGATACAGACAACCACACTGATTAAGCCAATTAAAAGTATATGAGTCCTTTATTAGCCAGCAACCAAGAATAGGCCCAAGTCTCAAAGTTTCTTGTTGCCAAAGCTCAGGAGCACAGTGTTTTTAAAGGCAAAACCCACAAAGACCAAAATTTACATGGAGTTAAGTAAGGGTCACAGTAACCTTGAAACATTCCTTTCTGGCAGATCATAGTAACTATTTTAGATATAACAACGTCACCATTACTTATGACTTGTACCTTTTTTTAGTCGTTTTAGTTTAAGTTTTTATAAACATTATTTTGGTTAATGCATCTGGAAATCCCAATTGCATTGCAAAGCTAGATGTACTGTTCAGGGTGTAGAGGGCTAAGAACTGTTTAAGAAAACACCACATGGGGTCAGAACAAGATGGTGCTGCCTTTGCTGATTCACTCTTATCACTGAGTTGTTTAAATCTGCACTGTTTCCCGTGCTCTAGGCTGGAAGTGTCCTGATAAGGCTGTACCTACAGTGATTCTTTCAGGCAAGTGTTGGTGTGTTACATGACTTTCCAGAGACACCATTCACCCCAAATAAGAAGGGCACAGGCAGACTGAAGAAAGAAAAAGGTCAAGTTCCACTTGGCAAAATAAATGAGTTTGATTAATAAGATTTAATTATAGAACCATGAAAAAGCCCCAAGCCCTTAAGCTCCAGTTTTATCTAGTGCTGTCTACAGACACACACAGATGTGCTTCACTATATCTCATGTATGTGCTGCTAGGAATCAGACGCAGGACTTAGACATCAGGCAGTGCATTCTGTTTACTGAGGTTACAGTCCTAACCTACAGCAGTATTAATGCAAACCTAAGTTCGGATGGCTACCTGGTGTTAATGCAGCAGATGTGACTACAGGCTCAGCAAATGTGAGGCAGACAAACCAGACTCTGGGAAAGTGATATGCTATGTGTATCACTCTATCCCAGCTCACACCAGCATCCTGCTGGGCTCAACAAACACTGTCCCAGGAAAGATGGCCTTTCCTGCTGCAGGCTGGTACAGGGACACTAAATGACATCCCGCTGAGAGACAGTCACCCTGGCCAGGATTTCCAGGATTGCCAACACTGCAGTGGGAGTCACGCAGACAATTTGCTACTGTTCCAATTCTTTTTGTTCTACCCTTTTTGAAGCTCCCGGTGACCTATGCTACTTTATCTGGCCAACAAAGCACAGTTGAAGTGACGTGTTTCATGGAGTGTGCCGTGTGTCTTTTCCTGGAGAGACATGGCAGACCAAAGAAAATATTTTACCCAAGGCTAGCTTGGTGAGCCGATGAGTTTACTCAGATTACCAACACTCACAAGGGTGAGGGGTTAGTTAGAGGCGCATGGATGACTCACAGCTGCATTAATAAAGGGTGCAGCTCGGCATGGCTCTTGAAAACTGCAACCCTGCTGCTCCCTGCCCAGCTTGCAGGGAGCCCCCAGAGAAGAGCCGCCTCTCCCCAGCTCTTGTTTGTTGCCTTGAAAACATTGTGAAATAAGAAGATCCTTTACTGTGACAAGCTCTCTCCCTCCAGGTGGGCTTACCTCGGGAGTCAGGGTTCAAGAAGCTCATAATCACAAAGCTTTTACTGAGTCAGTGGCTTTAGATTCTTGTCTCATGAATTTCAAGAGTGGATTGCATAGATGACAGGGTGGGTGAGTTTCTTTTAAAGATGTTTACTTTGAATGTAAGAAGGTTTTGCCTGAACGTGTGTATGGGTACCACACACATGCCTGGTGCCTGAGGGGGCCAGAAGAGAGTGTTGAATCTCCAGAAACTGGAGTTACAGACTAGTGTGAGCCACTGCCTGGGAGCCCGGTGACATTTCTCCCTTCCATGCTAGCATGTCTGTCAGTGGTTCCTTGTTCTGGTCTTATTTAGGCAGCCATATTATGGATGTGTTATGTGTGAGGTTTCCCTATCATCTTAAGAAAACATAATCTCACAACAGATTGCCTGGTTCTTTGGCTAGTCTCATTGTTCAAACCCCATTTAACTTGTTTGGCCTTCTGGGACATGAGCTTTCTAGCTTTGTCTTTATCTTTCTTATTTTGGAAACATCCAGCCCTCTCCTCTTTTTTTTTTTTTTTTTAAAGATTTATTTCACTTATATGAATACACTGTAGCTGTCTTCAGACACACAAGAAAAGGGCACCAGATCCCATTACAGATGGTTGTGAGCCACCATGTGGTTGCTGGGAATTGAACTCGGGACCTCTGGAAGAGCAGTCAGTGCTCTTAACAGCTGAGCCATCTCTCCAGCCCCCAGCCCTCTCCTCTTTAGGAGAGTCTTTTTAATCTTAAAAAACTGCCCTCCCGCCCCCCATCTCAATGTGTTGGATGTTTTGTCTACATGTATGTCTGTGCACCGTGCATGCAGTGCCCAAGGAGGTCAGCAGAGAGCGCTGTATGTATCATCAGGGATCGGTGTTAGAGTTGTAAGCAGCCAACAGCATAAGGACCAAGACTTAACATACACAGCTCTTTCTTTACCAAAAATACCTTCGTGTTTGCATCCTTTGAAATATTTTTTCTACCTACTAATTCCCTTTTCAATACATGAGGCATAGTAACATCACTGTTGAATCCAGTGATGTTAGGCTGGACACAGAACACCTGTTTTTCTTAGAAATTTTATTTTATAGATTTTTAAGGCTTACCTTCTGATGTCTTTAAATCTTATAAGATTATGGTTGCAAACAGTCAGCATCTATGACCAATGAGGACCACACACAACAGGTGTATCTGCCTTTACCTGTGCCTAAAACTTGAAATCCTCCCTATCTATATTTGGGAATGACAAGCAGTTTAAAAACTTCCACAATCCGGGATGGCTGAAACTTTGTTGGGTTCAGAGCTCAACGAAGTAAGCTCTCAATAAATGCCTAAAGACACCGAGTTTGTTCCTCCGGGTGATGGATGGTCTCCTCCATCTACCACTGCCGCAGATGGAGGAATGCTCCAGTTTGGTTCTCACAGGCGACTATAACCTGGGACTGGATGTCCCAGGGCGATCAGCACCCACGCCGCGCTCACCTTCTCCGGGCGCGTGTCCCTTTAAGGACGGCGGGGCTGCGCGCGGGCCTCGCTCTGGGCCGGAGCCTGCGCGTCCGTGTCCGTGGCGGAGGCTGCGTTTGCCGCGGGCCCCGGGCGAGGAGCGGGGCGATGCATAGGCTGCGCGGCTGCTGCGCGCGTCCCCGCGGTGCCCCGCTACGGTCCGAGCGGAGCCGGGCGAGCAGCCGCGCCCTGCGGGTGCTGGTGGATATGGACGGCGTGCTGGCGGACTTCGAGGGCGGCTTCCTCCGGAAGTTCCGCGCGCGCTTCCCCGACCTGCCCTTCGTGGCGCTGGAGGACCGGCGCGGCTTCTGGGTGTCGGAGCAGTACGGACGTCTGCAGCCTGGGCTGAGCGTGAGCACCCGCCGGCCCCGCAGCCGTGCCCCACGGGAAGGGAAACTGAGGCCGCAGCTGTCCAGCCCCAAGCCAGCCCGACTCCTCCATGACCTTTGACGGGTTCTTTTGTACCACAGGGATCCTGGGAGGACTAGGGCCACAGAGCTAGAGGGACCCACCATTCAGCTGCCGCTGGCCTTCCAGCAGTCTCCTTAACCCCTCCCCAGCTGTCGATCTTGACTCTCCCTTTCCCCCTCCCTCAGTCCTGCCGCTATCCCTCAGTACACACTTCCCCTCTGTATTGGAGGTTGAACCCAGAGTCTCCTGTAGACTAGACAAGCTCCCTGCCACTGACCTACGTCTCTAGTCCTCTGGCTTTTTACTCTGCCCTTCACTCTCACTAGCTTCTCTGGGCCGCCCTTGAACTAACTCACTGTGTAGCCTAGGGAGCCCTTAACATTCTGATTCTCCTGTTTTAGCTTCTCAAGAAGCCGAGACTGCAGCAAGCCTGTAACGCCATGCAAGGCTTGAATTGTAAATTCTTGGTGTATTTGGCTTCAGTCAATTTGTTAGATGAAAAAAAAAAAAAAATAGACCAAGCATTCAAAGTCTCCTTGCTCTCACACAGACATGGCTATTCCTCCCAATGAAATTGACAGGAGTGTCTTTGCCCTCCTGTTTTGCCCCAATCCATGGAAGCATAAGTGTATGATAGAGACTGACTTTCAGAGTATCACATGGGGAGTTAGGCTGGGTAGAGTGAAACTTCCCTCTTGACCAGTATAAGGCTTTTGGTGAGCCCTTGGGCACCCTCCCCATCCCCCAACCCCGCACCCCATGGCTAGACAGATTATCCAGGCTTTTTGGTAGAGTGTAATTTGGAAACTTAACTATTTTATGAAAGGAATAGGGGGATTTGCCCAGCATAAACTTAGAAACTCTGGCATTTCTCAGTTGGTTGTCTAAGGGACATAGCTAGAGGGCTTGATGATTAAGAAGGTTGGGTTTTTGTTTTGTTTTTTTAAATTTATCAGGTTTGTAACATCTCGTTCTTCACAGCCTTCCAGGACTGATGGCAGTGAGGTGATGAAGAAAAAGGCACACAAACAAAGCTGGGTTCAGTGGACTAGGCTCTTTGCTGGAGAAACCATAGCACTCCTGGAAGCTCGGGGTGTTTATAGCCTTGAACAGAAGGGCAGGTGTATACTGATGAACAGGGATGGGGGCGGGGGTAGGTGTAACTAAACAGGGTAGAGGCAGTCTGCAGGACAGCAGTCTGCAGGTAGTAAACATTCAAGGGAGAAAGCTAAGGTGGTCATTTTCTGCACACACTGTCAACATCTATACGTGGACCAGAGGGAAGCTTTTTCATGCTTCTGAGCCTCATGCTAGGGGTGGGGTGGGGCTTCCTCACGGGACTGAGGTTCTGGGGTCCTGGCATAGCTCCGCCTATGTCAGCAACACATATTCCCTCGGGACTTGACTCAGCGCTTTCTCCAATCCCTTGTCTTGCTGTGGGAAGATGCTACTGTCTCCACCTTGCACAGGAGGAACTCTGCCATTAGATCATGGGGTAGTAAGGAGCAGATGGGATTCAAGCCCCAGCAACACATCTGCCTGCTCCACACAGTTCTCTCACACTACCCTAGCGTCCTATTATCTGTTCTGCTTTCTACTTTGATTTCAACACAGTTTGCAGGGCTGGTAATACAGCTCAATGGTAGAGAACTGTCTAGCTAGTGCAAGACCCTAGGGTTCTGTCCTAGCACTACAACCCCCGGCCCCTACCCCCAGCTCCCAGGCCCCTACATGATAAATAAGGCACCCCCACAGTAATTTGGTTTACTGAGGGACAGGTATTTAAAGGGGACATGGGTGTCATTTCTGTTCATTCACAGATGGTACTGCTGCAAGCAAGTTCCACAGAGCCCAGATAGCTGATCTCTCTCATGCTGAGAACTATGAAAACTTTAAACCTAAGGAAATGTTCTGTGTCACCTCTGATCACCTCAGCAATCAACTGCTGCACTGTATAGGGTTCACTTACAGATGACTGACCAACATTTGAATTTGGAGGACATAATTTTCTTGTAGGAATATATTAAATTTAGATTTATGTATGTGAGTGTTTTGCCTTTATATATACATGTACATTATGTGCAGTCCTTGTGTACGAAGGTCAGAAAAAGGTATCTAAAGCCTTAGAACTGGAGTTACCATGTAGATGCTGGAATTGGACTCAGGTCCTCTGCAAGACCAACAAGTACTCTTAACCTCTGAGCCATCTCTCTAGACCCGGGAATATATTAATGGGATAAAATGAAATCTACCCAAACACTGCAAGCAGACTTGCTTCAAACCACACCATAGGAGGAGGAAAAGGAGGAGGGAGTTGAGGAGGAAGAAAAGGAGGAGGGAGTTGAAGAGGAAGAAAAGATAGAGATGGAGTTAGAGGAAGAGAAGGAAGAGGAAAAGGAGAATACAACGAAGGTTTAGGGGTTTAGCTTACTAGTAGTGTTTGCCTAGAATGTGTGAGGCCCTGGGTTTTCTCTTCAGCACCATAAAACAACAAAGAAAAGGAGGAGTGACTCAGTAGCTCCTTGTATAGCAACCCCAGGCCCCAAAGGACTAATTTCTGACTTCCAACTGCAAGGTGAGAAAGTGTGGGGCAAGAAGGGGCTGCTAGGATGGGAGGAACCTACTGGTTTCCTCTCATTCCTTTTCCAAGCCTCTGCTCACTGAAGAACACCCAGAGCCTCCCCATGGCCTGGTTGTCTAAATATCTGTGGTTCAACCAAACAGTCTAGGTATAATAGATGCAGCCACTTTCAAATTTATATTCTTGCTGCATGGTATTGGGGGGTCCAGGACTCCTGGGATATCAAAATCTACAGATGCTCCAAAGTCTGTCATGTAAAACAGCATGGTGTTTGTGTATGACCTGTGTGATTCTATATAGCTCAGCCTTCTCTAGTGGCTTATAAGATGGAGGGCAGTGTAAATACCGCAGAGATGATTTTGAATGTTGCAGGTAAGGAGAAATGACAGAAAAGGGCCTCTGTCTGGATATTCAGTGCAGACAGTAACTTTCTGTATTTTCTGTGGTTGTTTGAGTCCATGGATGTTGACTCCATGGCTCCTGAGGGCCAGTTGCACCTTTGTCTTCATTCCCCGTGGTTTCCATAGTACTCTTGGGGGAAATGGGCAAAGGTGGAAAGAAACTCTCATCTCAACTGACAGAATCCTCAGCTGTTAGGACAGGGAACTGAGCTGAGAGAGGGGATTTCCTCTACCAGTGCTTCACAGCGACAGGAGGACAGGGAGCTGGGAAGTCGGCTCTATAAGCTTGGTGTTGGAACATCAAATCTGTTCTGTCTCACCAGGACTTTGGGAGGGATGGGTCTTGTCTTCGTGCTGTTGGAGAGAAGCTCCATGAGGTTGGTGGCCAGCCCAGAGTTGACCCACAGCAAGGGTCATAATGTCTCCAAATGTGTGTTCAAGTCCTGATGGTGTTACCCCTAAGTGGCCTTGAAGAAAACCATGCTCAAATTGTGGTCCGGTAATCCTTAGTCCTTGTAGATTGTAAGATTGGAACTTGAGAATGTCTGTAATAGTGTGTGTTTGCTCATGTAGTTGACTGAGGTATTGGTGCTCTCTTAACCAGGCAGTGGTATTTCCTGTACTGCACACATGTACAGCACCGAGAAGCTCCCTTCTCAGAGGCTGAGATGTCTGTCTTCCCCTTGCCTGACCCTGGGAGAGATCTGGCACTGGGAGTGTGAGTTCTGGCCTACTCGAACATGGTAGAAAGGGAAGCCTTACTCAGCCACTGCTTTTATGTGTGACATCAGTTTTCTTATACCTAAAAAGAGTGTTCTTATTTCTTTCTTTCTTTTTTTTTTTTTTGGTTTTTTCAAGACAGGGTTTCTCTGTGTAGCCCTGGCTGTCCTGGAAGTCACTTTGTAGACCAGACTGGCCTCTAACTCAGAAATCCGCCTGTCTCTGCCTCCCAATTGCTGGGATTAAAGGCGTGCGCCACCACTGCCCGGCTCGCATTTCTTTTGAGACAGGGTTTTTATTTTATTGTTCAGTCTGGCCTCTTGAGCAATAGAACTAGCATGGGCCACCATACCTGGCACAGTTTGGATTTTTGGCTTTCAAACTTTACAAGCAACAAAGTCCCTCTTTTGGGGGGGGGATACAGAAACAGGTAGATCTCTGTGAGTTTGAGGCCAACCTGTTTTTAAAAGAGAATTCTAGGAAAGCAAGATTTATACAAAGTGATCCTGTCTTAATAAAATAAAATAAAATAAAATAAAATAAAATAATGTGTTGGTACTTCACACATAAACCAGGCAAGATCAGAGCTATTCTGATTGGTGTGATGAGGACTCTCCTAGTTGTCCTTTTTTCAGCTCCCCATACTCCTATTCTTATAGTCCTTATAGACCAATGTTCTTGGTTCCTTCAGCCTCTAACTCTAGTGACTATTTTTGTGGCTGCTCTGGGCAAGCCTTGCAAATGTGCACTTTTGTAAAAACTATCCTCAACTGGAGAACATTGGGTGGCTCTCCCAGAGCTGACACTTTAGCTTATCTCTGCTAGGCCCCAACAGAAGTCACCTCCTTCCCTATAGAGGGGCCCAACACATGGAGACTCCTTACATTCCTCCCCAGGAAACAGGTCTGGGGTGAGTATAGGGCACGTTGAGCCCTCTTTCTACCTAGCTGCAGCCCCGCCCAGCTGTGTATGTTTCCAAGAGGAGGGTGGTGACACAGTGGGATCCTGGAGGTGACCTGCTTTTTTGGCTTCTCAGGAGAAGGCCATCAGCATCTGGGAGTCAAAGGACTTCTTCTTTGAACTCGAGCCTCTTCCTGGAGCTGTGGAAGCTGTGAAGGAGATGGCCAGTCTGCAGGAGTAAGTATGTCTTCCTGCCTCAGCCTCGATCCAGGCCTGCACCTGCATCTCGCTGTCTGAGTGTGAGCAAAGGTCAGGGGTGTCATTTTGTCCTGGTAAACTGAGAGCTTGTGTGGATTGAAGCCCTCACTCCATACCTACCCTCCGCAGTCCTCTGAAGCCTGTTGGAACCTGTGCAGTGTGCTTCCCTGAGATCATACCCACCCTCCGCAGTCCTCTGAAGCCTGTTGGAACCTGGGCAGTGTGCTTCCCTGAGATCTTTTACAAGCACAGCCTTACTGACTTGTACCCCGTACCTTGAAGCTCACCCATTTCAAGTGTAGCGTTCACGGGCTGTCAGAACACTTGCAAAGCTCTTGAGCCATTGCTACTGTCAGTTCCAGAATTTTCTCATCATTCCCTAAAAGAAAAGTGTCAAACTTTTTAGCACACTGCTTGTTCCTGGCCTTCTGTGGTTCCTAAGAACCACCGATCCACTCTCTGACTCCGGGGCTGTGCCTCCTATAGGCAGTATATGTAAGTGCCTACCATCTAGCATGTGGTCTGGCTTCTTAAACTTAATGCTTTTTAAAGCTTATTTATTTTGTAGTATCTGTCAGTACTCACTTTTTTACTCTATAAATGTATGTGGCTGGGGATGGATTTTTGTGTGACTTATGTATGATAGGCAAGTGCTGTAACCATTGAGCTATACCCCCAACCACACATTTATGCTTTCGACAATGGAACAGTCAATTGTATAGGTAGACTGCATTTTATGTGTGTCCGGTCATTACTTGATGGACATTTGGACTGTTTCTATCTTTTGATTTTATAAGTAGGACTGCTATGAACATTTGTTTGAACAGCTGCTAGTAATTCTTTGGGACATATACCTCGGAGTAAAACTGTGAAGTTGTAAGTAATTCTATATTTAATGTTTTAAAGAACCATCAAGCTATTTCCCATTAACTTCAGAAAGGCTGCAGTTTCTTGACATGTTTGTCAGCACTTGTTATTGTCTTTTATTTTGACTAGGTAAATGCTTCCATCCCTATAGCCCCTTTTCTTTCCTTCCTTCCTTTCTTCCTTTCTTTGTCTTTTTTTTTTTTTTCTTTTTCATAAGAGTCTTACTATGTAGCTCTGGCTGGCCTGGAATTTCCTATGTAGTCCATTTCAAGACCAGGCTGGTCTTGAAATAATGAAGACCCATTTGTTTCTACCTCCTGCCTACTAGGATTAAAGGCACACGCCACCATACACAACACACAGCTCTCCTCTGCGAGCTGTCAGCTGTGTTAGTATTTAATTAGTCTTGCACCTTTTGTTGGAAAGACTATTATTTTTCTTGTTGAATTGCTTGGCACTCGGTTTAAAGTCAGTTGACCCCAAATGTAAGGGTTTACCTTGAGATTTTCCCATGATTCTATTTAAATTTAGCAACAATTTAACAAAATTGTGTAACAAATGTAATATGGTCTTCATTGTGCTATAATATAAATGCCTCTAAAACTATCCACTTTAATATTCTAATACAAGGCTGGCGAGATGGCTCAGCAGGTAAAGACACTTGCTGCCAAGCTTGAGGTTAACCCCAGAATCCACATAGTAGAAGAAAAGACCTGATTCTTGTAAACTGTCCTCTTGATTTCTGCAAGCATGCACACGCACGCACGCACACATGTGCACGCGCACACACACACACACACACACACACACACACACACTGTAAATTCAAATCTGACTAAACAGGTACAAGGAAAACAAAATGCTCATAGTTGGAGTTGAATTGTAGACCTTGTTTGGTTAGTGCTTTATCTTTGGGCTTGAGCGCAGGCCATGTGTTTCCTTTGATTTGAATTTGATTTATAATGATCTATGGCAAGATTTTGGGAAGCAGGCGAGGCTGACCCTCCATACTTGTGAGTTCCTCACCTTTGGATTCAACCTATTTTTATTATTTCTTTTCTTTCTAAGATTTATTTATTTTATATATGTGAGTACACTGTAGCTGTCTTCAGTCATACAAGAAGAGAGCATTATAGATGGTTGTGAGCCACCATGTAGTTGCTGGGAATTGAACTCAGGACCTCTGGAAGAGCAGTCAGTACTCTTAACCACTGAGCCATCTTTCCAGCCCTTATTATTTATTTTCTGAGACTGTAATATAATTACATCATTTCCCCTTCCCTTTCCTCCCTTGCAACACCCCCATACACCCCTCCTTGCCCTCTTTCAAATTCATGGCCTCTTTTAAAATTAATTGTTCCACAGCATACATATTCATGAATGCACATGTGTTATACACACTACTAAATACAAAAGTACAAACTGCTCAGTCTGTATAATGTTACTTGTATGTGTATTTTCAGGGCTATTTGGTATTGGACAACCAGTTGTTGTTCTTGGGAAAGACCATTTTTGCCCACTCTTACATTCCTTAGTTGCCTGTGGTTCTCTGTGTAGGACAGAGGCTTCCCCGGCTTTCCCTCATCCATGTCAGCCAGTCTATTGTTACTTTTCTTGCTCAGCTCACATTTAGGTAGTCCTGTTGGTGAGACTCTATGGCTGTGTCTCTGGCATTACTAGGAGACACACTTAACAGCAAACTCCTTATTCCTCTGGCTCTTTAAACCCTTCCAGAGTCCTCTTCCAAAATGGTCCCCGAGGTGCAGGAACACTGTTGTAAGTGTTTCCACTGGGACAAGATTACATAACTTTTGATCCATTGTGAGTTTCTGAGATGGTGTCTGTCGGTTGTAATGAGGAGTTCCTTGCTGAGGGATGATGCCTACACTTACCTGTGGGTATAAGGACAAATATTTAGCACGTAGTGAGACTTTGCTGGCTTGTGGACTTAGAAAAGTAGCAGTTGTAGGTTCTTTCCCAAGACTCATGACTTCAGGTGCCCTGAGTAGTTGGCATGACTTCTTCCTGTTGAATGGGTTTTATGTCCAAGTAGAGAGCACTTGGTTTTCCGTGTGCCATTACTGTACCATTAGGGTTCAATACTATTACTGCAGTGCCATACTTATCACTGTTGTGGGTCAGAGGGCTCATATCTGGGTAGGACTGTGGTTGCCTCCCTCCTTTGGAAGCTTGCATGGTCTCTTAAGGTACTGTGAAAGTTAGTCGTCAGGGAGGAGGCCTCTGGCTCAGCTCCAGCTCAGAGTTTGCAGGCCTTCTTTCTGAGGTGCCTGCTGTCCTCAGCATTAGCGCTTACCTTCCATCTCCGGAGCACGGGGCCAACCAAAGACAGGAGCAGGAGCTATTTGGAGTCTTTTTGGGCAGCCCTGACCAACAACTCAAGGGAGGGTTTCTTATACCTAGTATTGGGGTCTTTGATTGTCATTGGCTCTTGGAGGGAGCATTGTAAGTTCAGATGGAAACATTTCACTAGGTCTATATGTATATTTATAAACCAACTTATAGCTTTTCAGATATTTTTATTATTATTTTTACTCTTACCCTCCTTTGAACCTATTTTGAATAAAAAAATTTTGAAAGAAAAGTTATATTGGGAGGGATAAAAAGAAAAAGAAAGAAAGAAGAAAGCTTAAGGATGGAGGGGTGAGATTGCTTAGTAGATGGAAGTACTTGCCACTAAGCCTCCCTGATACGAGTCCTGGAACCCACGGAGTGGAGGGAGAGAGCTAACTCCTGTGAGTTGTCCTCTGGCCTCCACATGTGTACACGGTGGCACCCCCATACTAAATAAATAAATAAATAAATGTGAAGTTTTTATTTTTTTAAAAAAGAGTTAGATGGACAAATCAGAATACATTGTGTACATGTATGAAATTGTCAAAGAATACATTTAATCAGTAAAAGGTTATATGTTTAATAAAGGTGTACTTTGAGTATATCCAGTATGCTCGTAGGCCGATTGTATTAGCGAACTCTGTGCTACTGCTGTATAAAACGCCGGAGGAAATCACTGTAGGAAACAAAAAGCGTTGGGGGCTTGAGAAGTGACTCAGCAGTTACTCAGGCACTTGTCTTGTGGAGGACCTGGGTTTGAGTCCCAGCTCTCGAAGGACTGCTCACAGCTGTCTGTAACTTCAGTTTCATGGGATTTGATGCCCTCTTCTGACCTCCTTGGGCAGCACGTATGCACACTGTACATATAGGCACATGCAGGCAAAACACTCCTAAAATAATAAAATTAAATTTTTTTGAGAAGAAAATGGTTTGTTTGGGCTCTTGCCTATGGAAATTGTAGTTAATAGTCACATGTCGTGTTTCTTTGAGTGTGGTGGCATAGAACATAGCAGCTGGGACCATGTGGTGGAAGAGGCCTGTTCACTTTGGGTTGGCTAGGAATTAAAGAAAGAGACAGGAAAAGGCAGGGTCTCAATGTCTTTTCTGAGGATACACTACTTTCCTTCCATTATTCCCAAGGCTGGGGACCTTTGGGGAGTGCTCCAGATCCAGACTGTAGGACCCGATACAAGCTGTGTTTGCAATGAGCATGCATGGACTCTTCCAATTGTACAACCAAGCAGTACAGTAGAAGTGACTACACCACAGTGGCACTGCTTTAGGCCCTCAGTCCACTGATGTTGGTGAAAGGTACACCGAAGATGTGTACGGGTCACATAAGGGACCAGAGCATCCCTAGTGGTTGGTGCCCACAGGGCCTTACAGCCCACTCCTTTGGGCACTAAAGGAAAGCTATGCCAGCACCTATGCTTTTCAGAATCCTCCTTATCACCTCAGTCTATGTGTACTGAGCTGTTCAGCCACGTTGCCATATCCTGGTGCAGGGCTTTTGAGCAGGGTCTCGGCCAGCTCTCAACCTTCCTGAAGCTCTGTTTCTTAAACTGTTTAAACTGCAGCTAATAAGAAATTAGCCACAGGATCGTACTGTGGCTCCTGCACAGAGTAAGGTGCTCAGTAAAAGCAGCAGCAGCGGCAGCTGTTACCCATGGCAGTTAGTAGATGTGTACACAGAGGTTTCAAGCGTAACTGCTACATTCATACTGCAGTGTGGCTGAGCCTACGAAGCCATGATGCTGAGGGGAGGAATCCAGACACAGAAGCCATACACTGTATGATCCCAGTTACACAAAATCTCCGCCACTGGCTGATCATCGAGCCCAGGTGCATGCAGATCAGCTGTCTCCAGGGGCCGGCAAAGGTGGGAATAGCTACTGACAGCTTAGTAGGGTCTCTTTGTGGGTGATGAAAATATTCTAAAAATCAAGTTTCAGTTGTGTTTGATAAAACACGACAGATATATTAAAATTTATTTAATTGTATACTTTATTTTTTATAAATAGATAACTCTTAATTTGACTTAACAATTCTTTTTTTTCATTTTTTATTTTATATTTTATTTACATTTCAGATGCCATCCCCTTTTCCCATTTCCCCTCCCTAGAAAACCCCTATCCCATGCTCCCTTTTCCTTTTTGCTTTTATACTTTTTTTTTTTTGGTGTTAGTCAAAGGCTTTATACGTTTGGTAATGCTCAATCAGAAGTGTAACCCAATACCCAACCTAGATATATAAACTGTCTTTGACTGGTGGAGACACGTGGACATCTGCCTCCATGCCCCCTCTCTTTCTCTCTCTTTCTCTTTTTTTCTCTCTCTCATCACCTTGCTTCTCCTCTCCTTCATCTTCTCCTCTCCTTACTCCATCTCTTCTTCTCGGTATTCCTTCCCCCTTAGCTCCTCCTACATATCACCCTTCCTGTTAAAATAACACTTTTCTATCAAAATACAATTAGAGCATAATTATTCCTATTTGTACCAGTGAGGTACAAGATAGTCTTAATACCCAGTCCATCATTTTGTTGACTAACCAGAACCTCTGTCGTCTCGCCTAACTAAAACATTTAGTTTTGAACCTGGCTTTTTTCTTGGCTTAGAATAAATGTCAGCTGAAAACCTTCCACTCAGATCTTTACACAGAATAGGGGGAGGGGAAGTGAGGGTGGGGAAGGGGTAGTGGGGACGTAGTTGCAGGCACTGCCTCATAGAAGCATGAGGAGGGGGGATGGGATAGGAGGTTTCTGGGTGGTGGGAGGAAGTGGGGTAAGGGGATAAAATCTGAAGGGTAAATATAATACCCAATTTAAAAAAAGATAAAAAAAGGAAAAAAAGAAGAAAAAATGGAAAAAAAGATAAAAAAAGAAAGAAAAAAGAAAAATAGGAGATTTAATAACACAAATGGAAGGATTTAGAAATTTAGGAGGCAGTTATGTTAATGGAAACAGCATCATAGAAACTGGAAAATCACACCCTCATAGAAGCACAAGGAGGGGGGATGGGATAAGGGGCTCCTGGGTGGTGGGGGGAATGGGATAAGGGGATAGAATTTGAAACATAAATATTATAACCAATTAAAAAAAGGGAAAAAAAAGAAAAGTTGTTAGAACCAACATCTTTAAAAAAATGTCAGCCCTCTAGGAAAAAAATTTTTTTCTTGATACTAATTGTATACTTTAAATGGGTCAATGTTACATGGATTATCTCAGCACAACTTAAACAGTAGTGGTATACACCTTCAATCCCAGACCTCCGGAGGCAGAGGTAGGTGAATTTCTGTGAGTTCAAGGCCAATCTGGTTTACATAGCAAGCTCCTGGCCAAGAAGGGGTGCATGGTGAGACCCAGTTTCAAAAACAAAGCAAACAACACCAAACCCAAAACAAAACCAAACCTTAAAATTGGTTTGCTTGATTTTTAAGAAGATACAAGCAGCTGGTGTGTTTATTTAAAGGTGCGGGTGAATAGTTCACTGAGTGCAAGAAGCCAGACAGAAAACACACTCCAGATGCTCTAAGACATACAAAGCAATCTGTAGCTGGAGGAAGCATCTTGGTGGTTGCTGGGGCTCTGGGGTCAGGAGGTCAGGAAGTCAGGCAGGGGCAGGTTGGGGAGAGTGTTCTACTCTTGGCCGTGGAGATCTGCTTATGTGGTGTGTGTGTACCACAGCTTATCAAAATTTCCCCTTTTAGTAAGTGCTGTTTTCAAAGACTTTTACATTTTATGCTTATGTGTGCTTACCTGCATGTATGTATGTGTGAGCCACATGCATGCTTGCATGGCAATTCTATCCAATAAAGCTGTGTGGAAAATGATCAGTTTGAGCCGGATAGCACCTCTGTAGACCCCTCTACTCAGAAGGCTGAGGCAGAGGGATTAGATGAATAGATTCACAGCCAGCCAGGGCAACATAACATCACTCTGTCCTGTGCATAAAGATCTAGCATAAAGATCTAGCTTAACTGAATGGAGGACAGCATGCAGGGGTCAGGATTGACCAGGCTGTCTGTTTTGAGGCCAAAGAGTTGAGCACAGGGACTGAGATCCTGCCAACGTCATTGTGAGCTGTGGGGTAGGCAGCGTGTGGTGGCAGCAAGGCAGGGAGCGTGAAGGTCATACGGCCTGAGCCTGGGCAGTCAGGCTTTGGAAGGAACCAGCAGAGAAGAGAGAAGGCAGTTTGCTTGCTGGCCCTCCCTCTAAGGTTTGGGTGGTGTGAGGAAAAGCCAGTCTGAGGCTAGACCTTCATGTGAGGCAGCTTCCACAGAGACTGGGGCAGATACTGCCAACCATGTTGTCTCTCTGCAGCTGCTCTTTTTCTGAACACTGAGCAGATACAAGCAAAACAACCCAGAGACCACCAGACAGGCTTCTACAGATCGTCCCAGGGACTACTTTGCTAAAATGTTCAAGAAACACCACTCTCATAGCTCGGCTTGATGGGTCATCCCATACAGAGTAGAACACAATGCTATTACAGTTTGAAATGGGGTGGTAGTGGTAGTTGGGAATCCATCCTGTGGGTGTGGGGAGGAGCAGGCACCTGGGAAGCCCTTCTTGTTCAGGACGATGGTGCAGTTATCATGCAAAGCCCATGCTCCTCTTGAGGCTGCATGCCGGAGAGCTTGTATCAGTGCAGCCTGCCTCCCTTCCTGTGCAGCCTGTGGCCCGGGGATGGAGGATAGATTCCTTTCCCTACTCCTTTCAGGCAGCTGGGGATGACATTCTCTTTCAGCTGTCTGGCTCTGCAGTATTTTTTTTTTCTTTATTCTTTTCCTTCCCCCCTTTGGTGCTGGAGATGGAACCCAGGGCCTTATCTATTGGATACACCTTCTCTACCATTGCACCTCTGGTCCTCTGCATCTGTTCAGTGCTGTGCTTGTTGGCAAATGCCCATTTCTCTCCCCAGTTTACTCAACTAGAGTGTATGCGATTAGCCCAGCTAACCTTCTGGGTCTAGTCCTGCAAATAGTGCCCCACCTCAGAGTTGGTTGCCTGTGGCCAGGGCAGATCATCTGTGGCTACCCAAGACCTTTGGTGGGTGAGGATTGCAAGTTGTAGCCTCTTGTATGGGAAGACACAGAACAGTGGGGTTTTCCCATGACAGCAGGCTCAATCCCTCACAGGGCTCGGCTAACAGAGGTGGGTGGGGTGCAGCAGCATGGAGCTAGCTGCAGGGCTTACTGTCCTTTCTCTTTTGGCAGCACTGATGTCTTCATCTGTACGAGCCCCATCAAGATGTTCAAGTACTGTCCCTATGAGAAGGTAAGGAGTCCATCCCAGGCAAGGGCTGCTGTGTGGCACAGGGTGCCGTCTGGCTCCCTGCCTCTGCACCAGCCTGAGGCTCTGTCTCATGGATGGATGGGCTTGCTCCAACATGGGCTTGGTGGGAAGGGTACTTGCCACATTAGTCAGATGTGCCTGGCCCATAAGGCTGGTAAAGGAGGCAATGGGGATCAGAGAGAGGACCATGCCTAGGGAGGGGCTAGAAGCTCACAGGTGTCCTGTATGAACAGATCCCCCACCCCCTTCTCATTCTCCCCCCACCCCGCTCATTCTCACACTTACCTCTGTGGTACTGGGAATGGAGCTCAGCATCCTACATGGCAGGCGAGTGCTCTGGCACCTAGCTGCGTCCTCAGGCTTACATGGAAAGTCTACAAGAGCTGCACATAGTAGTGAGTACCCGTAACCCCAACACTCAGGAGGCGGAGACAGGGATGGCAAATTCCAGGCAACCCTGTGCTACATAGTAAATTCAAAGCTACAGTGAGATCTGCCACATCCCCCTCCCCAAAAAACCAAAACAGAAAGAAAGTCTAAGCAAGGAAATGTAAGTTTGTTTTTCTGTGTGCTCTTTTGTCTTTACTGAAAGAAGTAGAGGTACAATGGGGAGCTTTGTGTACTGTAGAAGCTGCCAGTTGCTTTCTGTGTGGGGAGAATAGGGTCACCACACCTTGCAGGTTTCCCAGAAACTCCTGTGGACTCAAGAGACTGGGTTCCCAGTCAGGTTTCCCCAACTCAGGCTTCAAATCATCACGAGGAGGGCTTCTGAGAATTTCCACCTTCCTCTCTTCCACCCAGTGCTGTGCTCAGCCCAGAGTTGTTATATGCCTTGCTTAGGGAAGTTCTCATGCCATGGCAGATACTGTGGGTTATGTAAGCAGTTGTCATGCCAGCTGGGGTCATCCCGACCCCTCTGACTTCCCAAGGCTGAGTTCATTTCAGCATAAGGGAGTGGGTGTTAGACCCATGGCTCCTGGGGGGCAAGTGAGGAGTGAAGGATGGGTCCCCCACTTTGTATCAGAGCACCTATCTCCCAAGGATGTTCTAGATCGGTGGGGTCGACCTCCCCTGGGGACTGGTTAGAAATAGACACTTTCAGTAACGCTGACCTTTTGAGTCAGAAACTCTTTGTGCCAGTGCAGTCTTAGCCAGCTTGCCAGATGACTCTGCTGGACCCCTGCATTTGAGCCGTGAAGGTCAGGTGACAACTTCAACTTTAGCTGGCTCAAACAATTGGACACCTGGCTAGAACAGGTGCCCTGGGTGACTGTCAAAATCTGCAGGCACTTGAGCTCCTTATAGAAACTAGCATGGTATGCACACATGGTATCCCTGAGCCTGAGTACTTATGCCGTCTCGGGTGACCAGTACCTGATACAGTACAAATGCCTTTGCTGTGGCTGCTCAATAGTTTTGTGTAGGGAGTGATGGTAGGAAGGTCTGCACTCAGTCAGTTCAGCTGTCGTTCGTGGTTTCTGTTGATTGTAGTGAGCCTGGCTGTATACTGGCTCTACTGGTGTGGTCCATCCCGCTGCCCCCTGCCCCCACGACAAGTGAAATGGGCCATGCTTCCTGTGGACTCTCTTTCTGAAACAGACCTGGCATCTGTCTGTTTCTCTTCTTATTACGGCCACTTTAAACCTCTGTGTAGCATTAATGTTACCTCTGAAACTTGATAAGGTGGATCACATCAGCCCCGTGGTAATTAGCTCCCTATGAAAAATAAGCCTGGCCTAAGCCTGGCCTAGCCTCAGAGTCTGCTTTACTCTGCATCCGAGATGCTCCCTCCCTCCGTGACTTGTATTGTAGCTCAGATGTGAAATGTCCTCGATGGACTCATGTGAACCCTTAGCCCCTAGTTTGTGGTGCTGGGGTGGGAGGTTGGGGAACCTTTGAAAGATGGAGCCTGGCTGGTGATAGAGAATTACTGAGAGGCAGGTTTATAGGCTAGAAACCCTCCTTCCAACCTGAGATTCTCTATCTCTGTTTCCTGCCCCCCGCCCCAGATATGAGCAAGCTTCCCCCATGCCTTCCTTCCCATAATAGAGCTGTCCCCTCAAACCCTGAGCTAGGACTAGACCTTTCTTCCTTAAGTTTGTTCTTTCAGCACTGACAACAAGGTAACCAGTGGGGTTGGTAGCGACCCTCTCCTCTGTGTGACTGTACTCAGATGGCCAGCACATTAGCTGGCCACCACATCTAATGTCTGTTCAGCCTCTGCCATGTCGTGCTCTGTCTCAGCACTGGTTTCCTGTATAACGCCACTGCTCAGAAAGGCTCTGTTTCATTGTTTCTGGATTATTTTCTGTCTCTTACCAGACTGAGGTCTGCAAAGATGCACTACCATCTTCCCCAGTGAAGAGCTAGGCATGCAGGGAACTCTTGAATAGATCCATTGTTCAACAGAGAACTATCAAAAACATCTTACAGTTATTTTGAGGGAGGAACTTTGTACATGAGTATTGTGCTTACATCATTTCTACCCATCCTCCCTCTCCAATTCCTCCCCTGCCGTCCCTCCCTCCCTTGCAAATTCGTGAGCTCTTCTTGAATTATTTAGTCTCTGTGTGGGTCTCTCTCCCTATCTGTCTCTGCCTCTCCCTCACTCCCTCTCCTGAATCTGTTTAGTGTTTCTTGTATACACACGGGCTCAGAGCTGGCTGCTTGGGATAGGATAACCCATGAGGGAGCTCATCCCTGGAGAAAAGACATTCTCCCACTCCCATCAGCCATGGATTCTCAGTAGCTCTTCATCTAGGCCTGGGGCCTCCTAAAAATCCCCCGACTCACACGAATGTGCCACCTGGTATTCTCATCACGTAGGTCTTGATTAGGTAATCAGATTGTCAAGCTTTTATGGGTAAAGCTTCTTTGTTATATCTTAAAGACATTGTTTCAAAGCGGGCATCTTGGTCTTTGGGTTCTTACAATCTTTCTGGCTCCTCTTCTGTTGTTTCTCCTGAACCTTAGATGTAGGGGTTGCGTCACAGATGTAGCAATTGGGGCTGTATACCCACTGTACATTTCCATTTTGACCAGTTGTGGCTCTCTCTAATAGTCACTATCTGCCGCAAAAAGGAGCTCCTTTGATGAGGGGGGAGAGCCACATGTATGGGTATGTAGATACAAATTTAGAGTGCAGCCAGAAATTATACGGTTTAGGAAGATGGCAAGGCTCTGTGGCCTCTAGCCACAGGCAGTAGGCTAGATCTGTGGCACCGGTCATGGATTCCCTCCTGCTGAGTAAGCGTTAAGTCCTGTTAGACAGTTGTTGGTTATCCCCATGGTAAAAGTGCTATCGCTGTACTAGAGATGTCTTACCAGGCTTTATTGGGTTCATGGACTTTACACCTGGGAAGGGCTACGTATCGTTTCCCCCCTGGCAGCTTGTGCAGCACCCTTGCAATACTAGGAGAGTTACTTCTCATTGAAGACGCTTCCAGGTCAGTCCCAACTAGGTTCCTCCAGATATGTGGTGTCATCATCAGTCACACTGCCCACCCAACCCCGCTTAAACTCTTAACTCATAGTCTTCCTCTTCTCTACTTTGATATCTCACGCTGGACATGTTTTAAGCAAACAGCCCTCTATTTGGAGATGAAGTGATCAATCTTTGCCTGGTTTTTCATTGGGTTGCTGCAAATCTAGTTGTGAGAGTCCTCTCTGTATTCTAGAGACAGGCTCTTCCTCAGGAGATGTGTTCTGCAGGTATTTTTTTCTAGTCTGTGGCTCTTCATCTACTTAGGTTTTTAAAAATTGTTGTTTTTAATAAACATTTACTTATTTTCTTTTGTTTGTGTGTGTCCACAGAGCCTCATGCTACAGTGCATGTATGTTGATCAGACGGCGGCTGTGGGAGTCCGGGCTCTCCTTGCACCACGTAGGTCCTGAGCGTCAAACTCAGGCTGTTAGCCTTGACTGCACACACCTTTACCCGATAAGCCAGTTCACCTTAGTAGATAAAGTGAGGCGGGATTTCATTGTGTAGTCCCACTGGCCTGGAACTTGGCAATTCTCACACGGTGGCCTTCCATGTGCTAGGACTTCAGGGGTGTAGTTCCATACCTGGTTTAACAAAGTCTTTACAATTTTTTAATGTAACATATAGTCGCATATATTTGGTCACATTCTCCCCCCACTCCCTCCAGTCCATCCACTTCATATACTAGGCTGTTCCCTCCTTTCTCGTCTGTCAGATTCAGCATATCTGGTCTTATGTTGACATTCATGATGCATTTGGATTGGAGTTTTGTGCAAGGTGATAGATACAGATCTATTTCTATTCTATTCTACTTATTCTGGCAAACTATTCCTGAGCGTACAGCCTGCCCTGGGATGTGGTTAATCTATAATTAAAGAAAATAGATTTTTTTAAAACTTCTACCAGTAGCTTTGAATTGCAAAAAGTTTCTTCATTAGAAGTGGGACCCTGTGCCCACTTCCCCCTCTTGATGCTGGGATTTTGTCTAGTTGGAACTTGTACAGGTCTTGTGGGTGGTCTTAGTTAAGGTTTCTACTGCCATGACCAAAAGCATAGGAGGAAAGGGTTTATTTGGCTTATATATCCTGAATCATGATCCGCTTAAGGAAACCAAGACAGGGACTCAAACCCAACAGGAACCTGTGAAGGAGTACTGCTTACTGGTTTGCCCCTCATGACTTGGTCAGCTTGCTTTCTTATAGAACTCAGGTCCCAGAGGTGTTACAACCTACAGGGAACGGGCTGGGCCTCCCTCCATCAATCTAGTTAAGAAAATGCCCTACAAGCTTGCCTACAGCCTGATTGTATGGAGGCATTTTCTCAGTTGAGGTTCCTTCATCTCAGATTAACATAAAGGTAGCCAGGACAAGGGCACTGTCACAGTCTCCGTGAGTTCATCTATGCGTTAGCTCCGTTGCATCTGGAAAATACTATTTGGAGCTTTCCACCACCTCTGGATCTTAAAATCTTTCACATTCCTCTTCAGCGTAGATACTTGAGCCTGACAAAGAGTCTCTGACTCCTCACACATTATCCAGTTTCGGATCTTTGTGTTAGTTACAGTCTACTCCAAGAAGAAGCTTCGCTCTGAGGACTGAGCAGTGCATCAACCTATGGTTTTAGCTGTATGCCATTAGCAATTGTTTTATTGCTGTGTTCTTTTAGCAGCATAACTGTAGATTTTTCCTCAGGGCCCATGAGCTATAGAGTCTCAAGTTCTTGGCCTCATTAGCCATCTCAGGAATGGGTCCCACCTCGTGGAGCAGACCCTATAGCCAGTCAGAAGCTGGTTGGTTACTTCAATAACATTCGTCGCTGTAGCACCAGCAGGTAGAGCTTGCAGCGGGTTGTTGTTGTAGTTCTCAGGGTTTGAGACTGACTATTCTTCTCAGGTAGTATGTATATTACCTTCTAGCACTACAAACACTGGTCTGTAGCAGTGAAGCCTCTAGTTGAGCATCAACTTCCATTTCCATTACGTGTTTGATGACGTAAGTATGTGATGTCTTCAGCAGTAGGGCTGAAGATTTTCTAGATATCAGCTCTCTGACATTTATATAGCTGATGAAGATTTTTTTCCATTCTGTAAGCTGTTTCTTTGATCAATGGTGTCTTTTGCTGTAAGAAGCTTTTTATCTTTTAATTGAGTTGTTTTCTTGATGTCCAGTTTTTGAGTGCTTTATATATTTTAGATATTAGCCCCCTGTCAGATGTGTAGGTGGTAAAAGTCTTTTCCCATTAGGTAGTCTGCCACTTTATCTGAATGATGGTGTCCTTTGCCGTACAGAAGCTCCTCAGTTTCATGAGGTCCTGTTTATTGATTGTTGATCTTAGTGCCTGTGCTGATGGTTTTCTGTTTCAAAATTTGTTTCCTGTGCTAATGAGTTCAAGGCTATTCGATCCTTTCTCATCTATCAGATTGAGGGTGTCTGGTCTAACACTGAGGTCTTTGATGCATCTGGGTTGGAGTGTTGTGCAAGGTGATAGGTACAGGTCTATTCTTGTACATGCTGCCCTTCGGTATTAACTTATTTTGAAGTGCAGAAGTTTTATACTTTTACCTCTTATATGAAGGTTATGATCCACTTTGAGTTAATTTTTTATGTGGTGGAATATTAGTAAAAGCAAAGGCTCTGATTCAGTTTTCAGGTGTATGCTTCTAGTTGTTTCTTTCTTGGAAAAGCAGTCTGGGATTTTTTTATACCCTGGTCAAATTCTGACACTCTGAATAGGTTCATTGATCCATGTTTCTCTCTTTTGGACTGTCTTGAAAGTTTCATAATAACTTCAAGATGGCAAGTTTTCCATCTTTTAAACATTTAAAATTAATCTACAGTTATAGCCAGGTGTGGTAGCACATGCCTTTATTCCACCCAGCACTTGGGAGGTAGAAACAGGTAGATCTTCGTGAGTTCAAGGCCAAATTGGTTTACACAATGCTTTCCAGAAAAGACAGGGCTACATAGAAAAATCCTGTCTCAAAAAACCATAAAATATGATAAGATAAAATAATAAACTATAGTTACATTACTTCTTTTCCTTGTCCTTCCAATCTCTTCCATGTCCCTTCTTTCTCATTTCCTATCAAATTCATGGCCTCTTATTCTTTAATTAATATGACATGCTCAGTCTATTTAGTGTTGTTTGCATATTTATGTTTTTAGGGCTGAACACTTGGTGTTAGCAAACCAATTAGGGGGTTGCTGCTAAAGTTCATTCCAAGAAGAAGACAGAAGCAATGTCTGTCCTTCCCCTACAGTCCCAGTGGTAAACCGAGGCACAGTTCTGGCAATGTACACTCAGGCTCCACCCCTTCTTCCAGCTGCTACATTCTTTTTGTCCCCTTCTCCTGCAGGGGCCCCTGAGCCAGGGATGGGGTGGCATAGATGACTCACAATATTTCTTCTTGCTTTTCTATCTACTCCCCCATCTCCAGACCATGGTGGTTGCGGGGTCATTGGTATTTCTCCTACTATAAAACAAAAGTGAGGAAAGGACAAGAAGCAGGAAATGGAAAAGCATCCAAGCAGACACGGACTGCAGTAATAACCCATGACTGAGAGCACAGATGTGGGCTGCACTGTAGCTGGTACAACATTTAGTGAGGCAACAGCACTTGCTTCCCACTGGACCACAGCTGTGTAAGTTCCCAGTACTGGACGTGACTCTCCCCGCAGGATTGGCCTTGAGTCCGTTCGGAAAGTTGGGCTGGCTATAACCACGTGTCTGCTATTGTACTAGGTGACACATCTGACATTTCTATGATGAAGCATGCAGGATCCACAGCTGAGTAGGACTTTGGGCTGTAATTCTCCCCAGCATTCTTAGCAGGACTTCTGGCGCTGCAGGAGTTGCTCTCAGGGAGGGGAGACTTTGGACTCAGCCCTAGCTTTATTTCTCCAAGTCAGCAGCCAAAATGTAAAGCCTCTTCAGCAATAGGAGTTACCATTCAGGCCTGGAATGCAGCCCGCTGTGGCGAGAGCCTTTATTGTTTTAGGGCTCCTAGGGCCTCTGTGGCCAACGACTCCTAGAGAGGTTCCCTGTTCTTAACACCGGTTTTCTCAGTTGACCACCTTATGGCTTCTGGGTGTGTACTCTTTAGCATTTACGGGCATGGGGCTTTGCAAACTTACCCCATCACCTGAGTGAGTGTTACTGTGCCTTACCCAACCATAAAGCTCCCAAGAATTCCACAGCAGCCCCTGGCCTTCACCCCCTTTGTGAACTAATGCCACACATGGCTTCTTCAGGTACACTCACATGTCTCTTAAATGAGTCTCCAAATCTGCAAAACACTTGAGGGTTAGCCCTGTACTGTCTTTATGCAGTAAAAACTCTCTACACAGGATAGGCAGAGCAGTGATCCATCCGGTCCTGATCCACCATCCCATAATGAGTAGTGAGACTATGGAGACAACCCTGGTGAAGCACGTGAAGAACGTCAGTTGTCAGGTGATCACAGAAGTTCACTAGGGAGACACTAAATCAAACATATGCAAAGTCTAACAGCTGGGCAGACTTTACCCATTGGTATCCGCTGTTCCCCCCACAGAGCCATGCTGGGTGCAGCAGCGTGGACGGGAGGCCCTGGCTTGGCAAACTGCCTATACCTCTAGCGCCATTTTCTTTAGACAGGTCCTCTGGTGGACATGTTCTTTTGGGATGTTCCCGGGAGGAAAGGTTTTATTTCTTCTCTTAAGTCTCAGATCACAATCCATCACTGAAGGATGTCACACACACACATACACACACACAAATAAAAAGATAGATGTAGCCGGGCGGTGGTGTCGCACGCCTTTAATCCCAGCACTTGGGAGGCAGAGGCATGTATGGCAAAGCCACTAAAGCTCCACGCCAGCCTCCAGGTCCTTGCTAATCAAGTCTTCCTTAAGTCTCTGGTGAACACCATCCTCTCATACCTAGTTCCCTCAGTAGTGCCTGTCCCTCCATATTGTCCTCCAGCCCCGGATACCTATGGGGACCTTAGCTGCTTGACGACCAAGCATCTCTAATGGCTCCTAAGAGCAAGGACTTGTTCCTTGTACTACCTCAGGCTAAGTAGCTCCCTCTTATGTGTCCCTGAGTTATCTAAGAAGGTGAATCTCAATTGAGAAAATGCCTCCATCAGATTGCCTCGCCTGTAGCACATACTCTTGATGTGAGTGGACCAAGCTCACCGAGGGCAATGTTACCCCTGGCCTCCAGCTTCCAAGTAGCTGGGACTTGAGATCTTCATTATAAGTCTGGCTTAGTTAAAAGCTTTTAAATGTGCTAAATACATATACCATAGAAGTTCTTCTTGTAGACATTTCACCTGAATAGTTCAGGCTATTTCAGTTTATTCTTTATAAAACATTTTTGCCTAATTACAATCTCCAGATGAATAGAAATATAAGTGATTTTGCATATTGTATCATTTACTGTTAATAGTTCTAATTTCTTTGTAGATTATCTGGGGACTATTAAGGTTCAGTTACAGTAATATATACTGGACATTAGTAGATGTTTGTGTTAGCCAGGTTACCACCACTATAAAAAATACCCAAGATAAATCAGTTTATAAAGAGAAAAGGTTTTTCTTTGTTCAGAGGTTTGATTGGTTGGCTCCCCTGCCTTGGTTGCGTCTGTGGTAAGGCAGCCTGTGGTCATGGCAGAAGCCATTAGAGAGCAAAACCACTCCCCTCATAGCTAGAGAGCAAAAACGGGGAAGAGAAAGGCCAGGGTTTCACAAACCCCTCTGAGGCCTTCAGTGACCCAAAGATCTCCCACAAGGTCCAGCCTCTCCCGGGTCAGCAGTCTTCACTGTGCCACCGTGGGAAAGAATCCTTTACCACAGAGGCCTCCGAGGGACACTATAGCATTCCCCTACTTTAATTTAATCATGCCAACTCTATCCTGAGGGTGCACAGTTTTAGGAGGTCCCAGAATCCAGTCATTGTCAGAACCATGGAGTGGGTAGGACCTGGGGCCTCCGATGTGTGGTGAAACCCAGAGCTAGAATTCTTCCTGTGCCCACTGCATGCCAGGTGCAGTGCAGAGGCTTCCACACACATCTTCCCACCCATGAGACAGAAAATGCTTGAATTAGTCAGGGTTCTCTAGAGGAACAGAATTGATAAAATGAATGTGTGTGTGTGTGTGTGTGTGTGTGTGTGTGTGTGTGTGTGTATACATATATACACACACATCTCAGATTTATTAAAGTAGCTTACAGGCTAAAGTCCAACAGTGGCTGTCTACTAATGGAAAGCCCAGGAATCCAGTAGTTGTTCAGTTCACAAAGCTTCAGTACATCCTGAATCCCAAAGAAGTAGGCTGTAATGCCAGGGAGGGGATGGACTTCTAGTGAGAGCAATCAGGAGAAGAATGCAAGCTTCCTTCTTCCATGTCCTTTATGCAGGCTGCCAGCAGAAGGTGTGGCCCAGATTAAAGGTGGGGGTTTTCCACTTCAAATAGTTTAATTAAGAAAAATCCCTCACAGGTGTGCCTAGCCCCTTGGGTTTTAGTGTGGTCCTAATTTCTCTGTAAAAAATTAGGAGCTAGTAAAGTTTAGTTACAGTAATATGAATTGGCACTAGTAGATGGTTATGTTAGCCAGTTTCCCATCAGTATAAAAATATCCGAGATAAATCCATTTATAAAGACATAGTCAAATTGACTACCAAGAACAAGCATCACAATGTTCTACCTACCTCACATGGATCAGGCAGCTTTCCAAGGACAAGCAAGGGTCCGAGGCAGTGTCCATTTAGAAACTAGCTCTGATTTTCCCGGCCACAGTACAGTCAGCTCAGTCAGGAACCCGAGCTCTTCCCAGCTCCAGGGCCAGAGAGTGCAGTGGTCAGCTCAGTCAGGAACCCGAGCTCTTCCCAACTCCAGGGCCAGAGAGTGCAGTGGTGGTTGCCATCACCAGTCCCCTTGGAACTTCGGTTTCTTTTCCTGTGCAGGACCTGTGGGTCCCTGTGCTGCTCCTTTTGTGCAGCTGCTCCTCTGTGGTTTGTAGTCAGGCCCTGCCAGAGAAGAGAGACCCAGAGACTGGGCGTGTGGGACCAGACACTTGTGGTGACTTGATATTGATGCTGCATCCTATCACGAGACAGTCACTCACAGAGCTGCTGGCTACAGAGGATTGGAAATTAACAAAGCGAAGAGAGATTTCCCCAGCTCTATGACCGGTTTGAGAAACATGTGCTCAGGGTCCGACTCTGTTCTGCCTCAGAACCCTATGCCACTGAGCCTGGGCTGTGGCTCCTCTGCTTGGAAAAAGCTTGGGGCCTCCCAGTTTCTTCAGTGTGCCTCATAGCAGACAGGGCCGAGAGCTGCAGGAGTTGGAAGGATGTATGCATCTGGGTTGTCATGGGGATAAGGAGGCAGTGGACATCAAGTACACGTACCTTAGCATCCCTGGTTTCTCTGCCTTGCATTCTCACCTTGTATCACTGCCAGCACCAGGGTCACTGGTGTCTTCTCCCCAGCCTGACCCCTGGTGGTGATCCAAACCCCACTCAGGTAAGCACTCCAGAGACTCAGCCCAACCACCACACATCTGCCCAAAGCAGCATTTTGACCCTACTAAGCTACTTTATGAGACTAATGGGTTTCCCTGCGGTGGGGTATCTTTCTGGAAAGATGGTCCATAGGAACCACATGGCTTCACTGAGGCCTGGGCCACAAAGCCTTCTCAGTCAGAGTGACCTCAGGTAGTCTGTCCAGAGAGGACTTCCTCCTTTATTGGCTCATTTGGTTATTTGGACAGGTAGCCACAGTCCCTGTCCTAAAGGATGTCAGAGGCCACTGAGGCAGCGTGCAGGGATACAGATAATGTGGCTACCATTGTGGGCATCGTCTGGAAGGAGGAGGAGTGTGAAGGTGGAGAAGGTAGAGGAGTGGGAAGCAGGAGTGGGATGTAGAGGAACTTGCTGTGTCAGGAGTGTGTTTGTGTGTGTGTGCATGTGTGTACTTGTGCATGTGTGTGTGTTTGTATGTGTGTGATATGTGCATGTGTGTAGTTAAAGGCCTGAAGAGGTAGAACTGTCTGAAAATCAAGGTTGCCGTCGTGAGGCCTGGAGGTGTGGGTGGGCCAGGGCCAGGCCATGCAGCCCTGTCTCTATAGGCTCTGCTCTCTAAGCCCTTCTTGTGCTAGAGGTCAGTTGGAGCCACATGTAGTCTGCTCATGTCTCCAAGTCACGTAGACTACAGCTGGGATGAACATGCCTGAGGCTTTGCTGCAGGCCCATTGGTGACTACACAGCCTTTCTCTCTGGAGGTCATTCCATATGAACTAGTACGTGCTTACAACCATCTTCCTCCGGCTTCTGGCTGCTGTTTGTACTCCAGGTGGGACCAGAGGAATCTAGGCAAAGGCTCCTGTTCCCTTCTGCGGGAAGCTGCCCTGACTAAAACCCATACCTGTCCTGGTCTGTGAGCAGACAAGGGAGAATGTAGAAGGATAGCCAGGTGGCAAGATGCAGCTGCACTCAGGGCAGAGTGGCACAGCTGGGAGGGAACCTTGCCAGGGCCCACTCATCCCTCTCCTAGATCTTCTGACAGAACCAGACCCAGGCTACTCAGACCATATCTGCTGCCAGCCTCACTGGGGTAGTGAAGACAGGAAGACTGTTTCCCAATATCCAAAGCATTCTAGGAAAAGGAGGGGCCATTCCGAACCCCACAGTGTAGCCTGCTAGACTGCACACTGTTCTGTCAGTGGTAGCTGTTTCTCTGGTCTGATAGTCAAACTTTCTGCCTGTCAGTCGTGCAGACTCCTGCACTTTTCCTGTGTTCCCAGGGAACAGCACCCCCTTTGCAGTGGTGTGTCAATCAAGGTCCTTGTAGCTGTCCTCTTTCCCAGGCTACTGCTCAGCTGCCCCTCCCCCTAGTACATCACACATAGTTTGAATGCACCTGTCTCGGCTTTAAATTCCTAGCAGAGATATTGAGCAGATTTGCTGGTTGTTTCTCTTGTGATTCAGCCACCTTAGGGAGTTACTTAGCCCCCCTCCCCCCCCAGGACTCAGTGTCAACCAGTATGACAGACCTTATCAGAATTCTATGTAGCTCTGGGGTTGTCAAGTCCTGGTTTGAGTTGTGACCCTTCTGAAGTCTAGGGGACAAGTGTGCAGGTACAAAGCTCCCAAGTGTCAAATTCCTGGGCACAGAGCTGCCTGAGCTGGCCATTGATATCTGCCTCCTTCCCTCCTGAGTGCTGGGGTCCTAGGCTGAACCATCCTCCAGCTCCATCTGATGCTGTAATCTCCTCTGTTGCCTCCAGTATGCCTGGGTGGAGAAGCACCTTGGCCCTGACTTTCTGGACCAAATTGTATTGACCAGAGACAAGACTGTGGTCTCTGCCGACCTTCTCATAGATGACCGGCCGGACATCACAGGCAAGTGGCCCATGGCAGGGAAGGGGGTTGCAGGGGGAGGGTGGATAGCACTGGTTGCATTCTCCCTTTTCCTAAGTCCCTTCTCCTGGGGTCTCCTTATCCCACCCCACCATCACCAGGTGTTTATCATTACCCAGCCAGGAGCTTCTTCCTGTTGGAAAGCTCTGTCTGCACGGAGGGACCGACAGGGTGCTACTGGAAGCCAGAATGTCTGTGGCTTGTCCAGACTGAATGTAACCTGCTGGCCTCCCTGAGTCAAGTGAAGACTCAGCTTTGATTTTCAAAACCTTCATGTTTAGTAGCTTCCGGCCCTCTGTTTCCCCTCAGAGGTAGTTTGTGTAAGTTCCCACGACAGGACATCACGGTATGGTGTCTCTGACTGGCAGTGGCTTGAGCATTGTATTTGTCCGTTTTTTTTTTTGTTCTGTTCCAGCTCATGACCCCTTCCTAGAAAAGAAGCAAACCAGTACCTTGGCTCATGTAGCTGACAAGGCAGGGCAGAGGGAGGGCCTTAGATATGGTGAGATTTGAGAGTTCCATTAGTAAGTCCACAGTTTCCTCCCTGGATGTGTTCTGCCTCGGTTTGCTACACTGGACAAAGCCTCCTGGTAGTTCTTATGAGTTTTCTGGACACATCAGTAGGAAGACACAATTTCTATCCTAAAGCTTGCTGAATGCCAGGGAATCATGCCTACTTGTCCCAGTCCCTCTGGTGGGACATCCAATCTGTCTGTGTGATTGGAGCCGTCCTCTCTCAATCCAGAATCTTCCAGAGGAGCTGACAGGTCACAACCCAGGAGCTTATCCAGTCACAGCACAGTGTAGAATTGTAGGGTGTGCTAGCCGGGACTTCACACTTGAGGTAGCACAGGATGGGCATAGAGGTGACTGGCAAGACACAACAGTGTGTGATGACAGAGCCCACTCAGCCTCACTCTGTCACCCTGTGCACAGTACCTTGTTTCGCCCTCAGGCCTTCTGTAAGGCAGGCTAATAGAGCATTGTCACTTTTTGGACAAAGAAAGTGAGTCAGGTGAACACAACACCTACTCGTGTGGCTCTTGATTTGGTCCCAGCAAGCTACACCTACCCCCAGTGTCTGGTCTGAGCTGCTGCTTCCCTCCACAGGGGCCGAGCCACACCCCAGCTGGGAGCACATCCTCTTTACCTCCTGCCACAACTGCCACCTGCAGCTGCAGCCCCCTCAGCGTAGGCTGCACTCGTGGGCAGACGACTGGAAGGCCATCTTGGACAGCAAGCGGCTCCGCTGAGGGCTGTGCTGTGGCTCTCTCGTGGTCCAGTGTGGGGCTCGCAGCTCATGACTGGACAGCAAACAGCTCGCTGAGGGTTGTGCTGCGTTCCCTGGTACTTCCGGGAGGACCCCAGTGAACACTTTGGTCAAAACAAGTTTGGACACACTTCCCTTCTTCCCCTAGCCCAGCAAGGCCTTAACTGATACTGGGACAGGGCTGGAAGACAGGCATGTGCTCCCAGGCAAGTTGGTCTGACCTCAGGCAGAGGCCCCACGCCACTGCCTCCCACTGCGTACAATAGGGGTGTTCTCTGAGACACGGGAGTACCCTGGTCCAGGATCTGCAAGGTGAGGAGTGCCAGGGTCAGATGACAGAGGTTCCCCTGGCAGGCATGTGCCCATCTACCTCTACCGTAGAATCTTGTCCAACTTACCTACTTAGTCTTTCTGGCTTTCCATGGCCACCAGGCTCTTTTGGAGGCCAACAGTGATCCTGCTTATGGCCAGTGCTGCCGTCTCTTGCCCTGGTGTCCCTAGATCCCATTCACGACCCAGAAAGGAGTCAGCAGGCTCGAATATTTGTTGACGACATGAGAAATAAATGCTATTCACACATAGCCCGTGCCTTCTCTAAAACCTGCCCCAGGGTCCTCTAGTGTGCTATCTGCTTGTGATGTAAGCATACAAGAGTCGTACACAGGATGACTGATAAACAGGACAGAGGTGGGCATAGCTCTCCCACGTGTACCTTGCATGGTTCCATATGGGGACAGAGGTAAGATGGCCTGGATCGTGGCATTGCTGCAGCCATCCAAGGGAGACACTACTTCCCTCTTGCCCCTCCCCCAACACTTTATCCATTTTTCCCTCACCTGCAGGCAGGCACAGCCCCATCCCTACTCCTTTCCCAAGGCCAAGTATCCATAAGACCCAGAAACTGCTGTTACAGCTGCAGCATGTGTTCTCTGAGTGGTGACGCCTGACCAGCCACCTCCCAACTGTCCTCTTAGTAATTCGGAAAACAGTGCCCTTGAAGGCCAATTGCAGCCTCAAAACCCTGGCTTAAGATGGGCCCAGTGATACATGTCTGTTTCCCAGCACTTGGGTTGAGGCAGGAATATTACTGTGAGCTCAAGACAAGCCCGGGCTACACAGTCAGTCTAGACCAGTTACATAGCAAAACCCTGTTTAGAAACATTTAAACCCCAATTTGTTTCTGGTCCTACATGCTGAGGCTTCACACTCTGCCTTTTGGTTCTTTGGCAGGTGACCTTTAGATTGCCTGGGGACAGGGTTAGGTAGAGAAAGGGACAAGGAGAGAGCCCTGGTTTCAGAGCCGGCCAGGGATTCCATTCCCCATCTTTTAGTCTTAAGCACTCAGCTCTACCCAGGCTAGGCAGGGCGATCTAAGGTATCCATTCTCTAGCCAGACTAGGAAGGATGCCCCAGGAACCCACTGCCTGTCCTGGGCCCCTACTGACTTGGCCACATGTGGCTTTCCATAGTCCTGCCCCATTGTTGCTCCTTGGATTGGTTGGTGGCCCTGCCAACATCCTACTGCAAACATGTGACAGTTGTGTCACTTGATTCTGGAACTCTGCCACAAGCAGGGCAGTATCTGGTAATGCCCTGACCTGGGTGGGCTAGAAGAAAGCCAGTCCCTAGAGAGTGGGCTTCGTACCTACTCCAGAGAGCCTTTGACACACACATCACTGCTTAGCCACAACCTGTCCTTTCTTGTTCATCCCCAAGATTACACATTAATATGGACAACATAGTATAAAATTTTTTCAAGCTTAAAAGCCCTACAGTCTTTATAAATTCAAATGCTTTAAAATTTTTTCAGTCTCTTTAAAAATCTAAAGTCTCAACTGTGGAACCCTATAAAATATTTTCAGCTTCACCCTCTGCAGCACACACAGCTTGTCTTCTAGGCTCCAACTGGGTCCACTTCACTGCTGCCTCTTGGTGGTCCTCCCATGGTACTGACATCTCCAGAATGCTGGGGTCTTCTGCTGCAACTGGGTTGTGCTTTTATCAGTAGCCCTTTCCGGGTTCTCTTCATGGTGCCAAGCTTCAACTTTCTCCTCGACCTTTCAATCCAAGGGCTTCCATTACTACTCCAGCTGCGCCTTCACTAGTGGCTTCTCTTGATCTCTCAAGTGCCAGACTTCAGTTTCTCTCCATGATCCCTTCATGCCTTCAAAACCAGGAGCACTTGGGAGACTCTTATCCAGAACCAAATTTAGCTGCCAGTGTGAAGTACAACCCGGGCCACCTCTGCACAACAACAGCAACAGCATCTGTGTGCTGATTCTGAGGAAACACTTCCCAGAAGGGTCCACCTCAATGACGCTGGTCTCTTCTTAATCACCAATAAGTGACCAGCAGCCATTGTCCCAGCAAAGCAAAGGTTTCACTTTAGCGTGTCTGGTCTCTTGTCAGTCACACCCAGTTCCTCAGCTCCAGCTGACCAGACACCACAGATTCTTCACACAAAAGGCCCAGTGGAGTCTTTTCTTCCTTGAAACTTCAGAAGCCATCATACCCTACTCTCCTGGCACCAGCTTGTCTTAGGGTTTTATCTCTGTGCTGAAACACAATGACTAAAGCAAGTTGGGGAGGAAAGGGTTTATTTGTCTCTTATGCATCCATTGTCCATCACTGAAGGAAATCAGAACAGGAATGCAACAGGGCAGGAACCCAGAGGCAGGAGCTGATGCAGAGGCCATGGAGGGATGGTTTGCTCCCTGTGGCTCCCTGTGGCTCGCTTGGCCTGCTTTCTTACAGAACCCAGGACTACCATTCCAGGGATGGCACCACCCACAATGGGCTGGGCCCTCCCCCATTGATCACTAATTAAGAAAATGTCCTACAGATAGAGATCTTACGTGGACATTTTCTGAATTGAGTTTCCCTCCTTTTATATAACTCTAGCTTGTGTCGAGTTGACATTAAACTAGCCACCATATCTGCTGAGGTTTGCAGCCCTATCTGGGTTTCTCCCTCCTGCCTCCTGCTCAGGGAGTTTCTGGTCTCAGGAACCCTTCATGAAGTGGCCTACTGTCCAGTCTCTACTAGTCCTCCTATTTGTGCTATTTGTGGATGAAACCCATGGTGATGCAGGAGGACCAGAGGGTCCTCTTCATCAGTTAGGGGCACTCAAGAAAGGCCCCCTTAGGCAAGCTCCTTCAGGGCCTGAAGCTCTGCTACCCTTCCAACAAATGGTGTTCCCCGTCTTGGAGGCTCTAGTGGGTATGAGGAGGCCCCAGCTTCCTGTCTGTCCTCACAAAGCCGTGAGAGTTATGCGCTGGATCCTTCTAGAGGTGCCCCAGGAGTCTGAAAGCCGTCCCTGAAACACAGGCATCAATGCTGCATTTATCTGCTGGGATTCTGTACCCAAGAAGCACAAGGGCTGGCGTTACCTCGTCAGTGCGGCGGAGGAGGAGCTTCCAGTTAGATTCCTGAGTTTGGCTCGTCAGACAAGCAGCCATTGAGCACCCATAGCCGAGGACTGGCAGGGGAAGTGGAAGCACCCACTCTCTTTCTCTGCCCAATGTTGTGCCTGCTTTTAAAAACGACTCAACAGGACAAAGACATATGGAAACTACAGGTAAACAGCCTTCCCAGTGAATGTATCTGCTGTTTGAAAAATTCTTGATTAGATCTGCTACAACTGGCTTGAATGTACACACTGAGTTTCACAGAAGGCCAGCAACAACCAGGCTACTCACCACTTAATGAATGGCTGCCTGCACAGACTACTTGTGGGCCTAATGCAAACTCCAAGAATCTCTGCATTAGTTCTGCTACTGGGTAAACTCTGCTGGTTCTCAACCTGTGGGTCGCGACCCACACACTATAGCAGATGTTTACACTACAATTCATAACGGTAGCAAAATTAAAGTTATGAAGTAGCAACGAAATAATTTTATGGTGTGGGGAGGGATCACCACAACATGAGGAACCTGGATTAAAGTGTTGCAGCATTAAAGGTTGAGAACCACTGAGTAAAAATCTGACAGAGGAACTACAGTTCGTAATGGTGGCCACTTGATGGCGCCAGAGGACTGGCTCCGGGACCTTACAGCCCTTTGTGCCTCCCTGGAGCCTGCAATCATCCCTGGGAAGTCTCAGGCTGTTGTTCCCAACCACTCTGACCTATGCACTTTCTGGGCTGGGTCTTGGGACCTCAGGCACTGTTGTCTGAGCACTGGGATATGAATCACATCAGCTGATACCTCAGCTGAGAAGCGCCTGGCACTATGGGATGTGTCAGCCTCCAGACTAAGCAGAGTGCAGTTCTTTTCTCACAGACTCCACCTCCAGCTTGGAGCCTCTGCTTTCCTTTCCCACAGACCCCAGGCCTATCCTGTCCTCAGGCCCTTCCAGTGGTCATTCTCCAGAGTCTCAACCTTCTGACAACTTACAGCACTAAAGCCACAGGACTCCAGGGGAGGAGGCACTGTCTTATGCAAGGGGGAGAGAGTCAAGGGAAGAGGGCAGAAGGCCCCAGTGCTTCCTGAGCATATGCTGTGTGCTGTGATATCATAAGTTTCCCCAAGCGACTATGAAGCAAGGGTAAGATAAAAAGAGGAAAGGTTTACTTTTGGTTCATTAGGGGCTAAGACCAAAGGTTTTAGTCCATGGTCTGCTGGTCCTTTTGCTGTTGGGCCTGGGATGAAGAAGAACATCATGGTATGATCACATGGTAGAGCAAAAGTGTTCACGGAGGGAGGGGTGAGGGTCCCATTGAGTATCCCTCCCAGTGACCTAACTTCCTCCCACTAGGCCCCATGCTCTATAGGTCATCACCCCCATATTGCCAGCAGGACCACACCTTCAACACATGGTGTTTGGGGGGTGTTGGGGGGTATTACAATAAAAGCTAAGGCCCACACTGACAGACTGAGCTGAGCTTTCCCATCACCAAGTACACGCACAGCCAAGCAGAGAACACAAGTATGGCGTGTCTGTTTATTTATTTATTTATTTATTTATTTTGCTGCTGTTTGTTGTTTTTGTTTTTCAGACAGGCTTTCACTATGTATTCCTGGATGTCCTGCTATTCGCTCTGTAGACCAGGCTGGGCTTGATCTCAGAGATCCATCTGCTCTGAGCACAACACCCAGCACAAAGTCTGTTTAGTTGGGGTAGGAAGAAGGTATGGGTACTCTGCTTGAAGAAGCAGGCAGTGACCCAGAGGCTGGTGACGTCCAGGGACAATGACAGTTTGAGCACAGAGTCTGTGGTACTGTTGGTGGAATGCTAGTGGCTGGTCTACAAATGGAGACAGGAGGAGCAATATGGCACTGTGGTGTGAACCATGAGCACACTTAAGCCTGGGTAATTCAAGATGCATGCGTGCACGTATGCATTCTGGGAGTGAGGTGTGATCATCTAGGGACCACTGAGTTTATCCTATGGGATAAAGGATTGGACATCCCCGAAGAGAAGAACCAAAACACAAACAGAGCAACTGTGGCAGGTGCTAAGAAAGGACGGAACAGAGGGACCTGCAAGCAGCTTGTGGTGAGGGAAAGTGCAGGTCACCAGCGGGAGCAAGAGGTAAGAGCCTCTATGAGGAAGGAGGAAGGAGAACAGAGTCATCCAAGTTCCGTAGAGAAGACAAACCGTGCCACTGGGGAGTGAGGGACCTGCCCTTTCTGGACTCCTTTCCTTTCTCCCTCCTTGGTCCCACTTGGAAATCCTCCCTTGGATGGGCTCTCCCCCCCACCCCCACCCCCACCCCCGGGGCCTTCGTACACTTTTCTTCCTGCAATTTGTAATAATCTGCTACCCATTTAAGGTTTTGGAGTGGGAAAACTCCCAGGAGCAAGAAACAGCCCCTCTTACAAGATCCTGTTCCTGCTTTCCTAATAGGTTTAAATTCTCTAGAACCTCCCCCCCCCCTTTCTGCTAGGAACACATCAGCAACAAGCACATTTCAACAAAACACATTAAAACCGAACAAGGGACTTAAGATAGTGGAGGCTTTTCTTTGGGAAAAGCTTGAGGGAAGAGAAGCCTGTAAGTATCAGAACCTACCATTCATTTACAGGGTGGAAGAGGGTGAGGAGGAAGTTTGCAGCCCTTTTTGGCTTGCAATAGACCATTGCCGGGGTGACTGGTAAGGTAAAGAACGGTAGCTGATTGATAAACACCTCAGGGAGGGCAAATGTCTGGTCTGCAGGGGTAGGGATAGGAAGGAGGCAAGCAAGTTACTTTAGTTTTGGAGTACTAGTTATGGTGGTTGGAGGAAATAAATAAACTATCACTTTTTAACCAAAATGGGGGAGGGGTTTTAAAAATGGCTTGGTCTTGGCTATCACACAGTAGGTGGCAGGCAGCTGCTCCAAAGCAAGAGAAGTGGACACAAGGACAGGGACGTCACTTAGACAGAGCAAGAACTCAGAGCAGGTGTAATAGTGCCCTCCGGGAGATGCACAGAACAGCGTCCTCAATAGATCAAGACTACGGTGGAGACTGGGACAATTAAAACCAAATCGTTAAAAGGCCTCAGGAAAAGAGCTGAGCAGCAGCGCAAACACTTCTGAAGAGATGAACAGTCAGGGGCCTGAGCGAAGACTTCTAAAATGCAGCCCAAAGAGGGGGTGGGAAGAGGAGGAGACTCGGCAGACAGAGCAAAAGCTTCTTTCTTATTCCAGAAGAACGTGGAGCACAGAGCTGACCCTGACGGTGCCTCAGTACCCTGAGCCAGGGTTGATGCATGAATAGAGATTTTATACTGGGCAGATATGTTGAACATTTACAATCTGAGGACAAAATAATTCTAAGTGTTTTTGGATACCCTCTCTACCCCCAACCCCCCAAAAGAGGAAAAAAGAAAATGAGATACTTATCTTCAAAATCTGAAGGAAAATAATTTCAGACTCAACCTCTAGTTTAGTTTTGTTTTGTTTTTTCGAGACAGGGTTTCTCTGTATAGCCCTGGCTGTCCTGGAACTCACTCTGTAGACCAGGCTGGCCTGGAACTCAGAAATCTGCCTGCCTCTGCCTCCCAAGTGCTGGGATTAAAGGCGTGCACCACCACTGCCCAGGTAGACTCAACCTCTGAATGGAGCCAAATCTAAGGGGAAACATCCCCCAAGAGGGCTTGAGAGATGGCTCAGCTGTTTGTTTGTTTGTTTGTTTGTTTGTTTGTTTTTAAAGATTTATTCATTTATTTTATGTGTATGAGTACATAGTAGCTGTCTTCAGACACACCAGAAGAGGGCATCAGATCCCATTACAGATGGTTGTGAGCCACCATGTGGTTGCTGGGAATTGAACTCAGAACTTCTGGAAGAGCGGTCAGAGCTCTTAACTGCTGAGCCATCTCTCCGGCCCCCATTTTTAAAATTTTTATGTTTGTGAGTGTTTTGTCTGCATGTGTGTCTCTGTACCACAAGTGTGCCCAGTGCCCACAGAGACTAGAAGGGAGCATTAGATTCCCTGGGACTAGATTTATATATGATTGTGAGCTGCCTTATGGGTACTAAGACTTGAACCCAGGTCCTATGGAAGATCAACCAGTGTGTGTTCTTAACCGCTGAGCCATCTTTTCAGCTCCTGAAAAAGTTCCCTTTTGAAAGAGTTACCAAGTTATAAACTTTAGCAAGAAGGAAAAGAAACTGTTAGATGCCCCGCCTGCTTCATGAATTCAGCCATCATAGGTAAGATAAGGTATAAACAGGTTTTCCTGCCTCTATATGTCTAGTCCTACAGACCCCAATTTGCTATTTTGCATAGACTCTGAGTGGTTATACTATGTATTGAGCCTCAAGTGCCAGAGACTGACATATGACTGGACAAGATGCACGCATTGGGCCTGAATGGCCCGCTGTGGTCCTCCCTGTGAGTGCCTGGCTTCAATTCTGGCCCAGAGGCTGAAGACCAGGTCCCTGGTGGAGGAGAGCTTGCCATATAGCGACCATTCAGTGGGTTTTGTGATGTCATGGGCTCCTTTCCCTCTACTTACAATTTGACACCTTCAGATTGTCCATTTGTGCAGTTGTCTGTGCTGTAGATGCTTGCTGGTCACCCCATAGACAGGTCTGGCCCCAGGATCCCTGTGTGGCTTCAGCCCCACATCACACTAGCCCTCTCTGTTGAGTTGGCCTCTGGGACAGGATGGGGACCAGCACGAGGGCTCCTGCTTCTGGGGGAGGGTTGCACGGACATCCATTGATTACGTTATGGACTCTGTTTATGTTCAATATCAACAGGGAGCCAGGGTATCAGTGGGGTGGAGTGGGACTTCCCTGAGGAGGGCTGTGACCTCAGTTCCTATCACCCACTCAGCCTGTTTCCTGACACTGTCTGATGTCAGGTTCCACCAGCTTTGGCTTCCAGCCCATCTGCTGTCAGTAGTTGCTGGGGCTCAGGTCAGCTTCGTGCTGAGCACCTGTACACCCTGTCCCCGGGATCTCAGCTGAGGTAGATACCCATTGTGTGCACAAAGCCTTTCATTACTGCCAAGTCCTCATCTCTACTTCCTGCCTGCCGAGTCCAGCTTCTCTAGCCTCACCAGCTACTCACCACCTCCTGGAGCCTGTATCCCACCACAAAGTCTCTGCACTACTCTTCCCTCCTCCAGAGGCAGAGCTGGGTACAGGCTGCCCTTTACCAGTGTCCGGACACCAGGTCTTTCTTAAATGGCATCCTCTGCCTAAACTCGGACCTCTCCACTTCCAACTTCTGGGCCACCACTTGCCACTGTCCTTCATTTGGGGGGAAAGGCTATGTCCCTAACCCCAAAGATCCCAAAGAAGCAGAGATGGAGAGGAAAAAGAGAGACAGACAGATATTTAAATAGGACACAAGAGAAAGGGGAATTTGCAGGGCAGGGGAGGTGATAAGAAGAGCCATGAGGAAAGGGCCCAGTTCAGGAAGACAAGGCTCACGTAGCCCTGAGCAGAAGAGTGGGCCAGTGGGAGAGGGTAGAGGAGCAGGGTAATGGCATCTCCAGCCTCCTGTGACAGTGACACCCTCACCTTCCCAAGCACTATAAACATCCTGAAGGGAGGCATCACTCGTAGCCTCCCGCCACCACACAGAGATATCCTTGTGATAGCACAGGGCAATGTTTAAACAGCTGTAGCCATTGGCAGCTGGTCTCACATGGAGGAGCCCCAGCCAGAGCCACATGAGAACAGGAGCCTGCAGCCCCAATTAGCCCTGGACCCTTGAGAAAAGCTTCTAGAGGAGGAAGAAGGGCACTTAAAGGACCAAGGCAGGTAGACAGAGAGCACAGGGCCTGGCGCTCTCCTGGGAGATATGGCACCGGAAGCATGGGGGGCTTCTGGGAAAGGCAGACATGCTTGGAGGCAGGTGCAGCCTTTCCTGGGGCTTCTGACCATCTGTTCAGGCCTGAAGCCTGCATATTAGTTCCCGTTGCCCTCCTTGCAGGGTTTCCTCTCTCTGGAGCCCCAGGAAGTAGCTGGTGACTCTGCCTGGCCATTAATTCACCCATTTTGTCCTTCCCCAGGCTCTGAACCCTGTGCTGAATATTCAGACTGGCTGCCTGATTTACCCCTGCCTGCGTTTGAGTGGTTCTATTTATAAAGCCCCAAGGACGGCTGACGAAAACGGGTGAAGAAGAAACAAATTTTTCAGAGTTTAAAGGCACTATGCCAGCTGTTTGTTTGGAAAATAGGATGACGTCTATCCTCGGTTCCTTGCCTTCCCTTGGGACTGGAGAAGTCAGATTAGGCTCAGGCTTTGCTACTAACCGGGGAGAGCTGGACCACACATCATGTCCTTCTGTACCCACGACTTCAGAAACATTGTTTCTCCTTTGCTGACCTTGGATATTGAAGGATGTTCTCCCTGCAGAGCACTGCAAATCCTTCCTGGGTTCTCCTATTCCATCCTTCTCCATCCCTTTAGCTAAGGCACCCTGTCTTAGTGTTCTAGTGCTGTGTGCTGTGAAGTGACATCATGGCCAGTGTACCTCTTATAAAGGGAAACATGTCATTGGGGCTGCCTTAGTTTCAGGAGTTGAGCACATTATCCTCATGGCAGGAAGCATGGCAGCATGCAGGCAGACATGGTGCTGGAGAAGGAGCTGAGAGTTCTACAACTGGATTATACGCGGCAGGAAGAGACAGAGCCACTGTGCCTGGCTTGAGCATTTGAAACCTTAAAACCACCCTTCCTCCAACAAGACCACACCTCCTAATCCTCCTCAAATGGTGCTATTTCAAATATATGCGCCTATGGGGGCTATTCTTATTCACCCCCTCACCCCAATAAAGCTCCACTTTTTCCCTGAAGAAGAGTCCTGCTAGGTCCTTAGTTGTGAGTTGAGGAAGTCTTGGGAATCTGCAGCTTGGGTGCCATGTGATGCTGTGCAAAGCCTTCTGCTCATATCTGGGAAAGGGGTACCTGACCTCCTGGTCATTTTCTATGTGGCACATCTTCCACAGCCGATCCTTGACTTGCTGTAAGGTGTGATGTGTTATATATATTTACTTCACCAAATGGAGTGCTTCTCAGTTTGGTGTCTTCCCAGGCTGGTGCTTCTCTCCCTCCCCCGCTCCTCTGTCTCTCTCCTACTTGTGGATCAGGATGTGAGCTCTCCGCAGTTATGAATGCTAACCCTCAGAAGCCATAAGCTAAAGTAAACACTTCCTTTTATAATATGCCTTGGTCATGGTGTTTTGTCACAGCAATAGAAAAGTTACTTTAAGACAGAAGTTGGTGCCAGGGAATGGACTATAGTTGTGTCCTGACCATGCTCTTTATTAGAGGAATGTATAAGACTTTGGGACTTTGGACTAGGAAGGCAGTTGAGGGTTATAAATGGGGCTTAATGGGCCATCACAGTAGGAACTTGGAAAGACAGTGAATAGTGACACGAGACACATTGATTATGGGGCCTCAGCTCAAGGTTTCAGAGAGGAACAATATTAACAACTGGATAGAGGCCATTCTTTTGCTATTTGTGCAAATATGGCTTTCTGCCTTGTCCTAACAATTTTCCTGAGGTTAAATTGAAAGCTTTAGACTAATTTCCTTAGTGGGGGGGATTTCGAGACAGCCTAATATTAACTCTGTCAAGTGGTTATTAGTGATCACTGTTATGCAAGTCTACCATGAAAGGGAACAACTTGGACAAAGAGAAATACAAAATGTACAGTTTGAGGAGAAAAAATAATGCCAGGAAATTTAATATTAGAGCCAAGGCTGGTTCTGAAAGAGGTGAAAAGATTAAACAAAACCCTGATGGGAATGGATTCAGGGGAGTGGTGTCCTCAAACCAGGCCCTACCCAGCTGAACTTCTAACTTGGAAAAAAAAGGAAGTCCTGAGGAATTTCTGCAACCAAAGAGCAACAAAGGAAATTTGCTGCACGTGTGACTCCAGGGGCCAGGCTCCGTCGAAAGCCAGCTCAAACCTGGCACTGTTAACCAAATGGTCTGCCCTTTATGAATGATATATGAGAAAAGGGGCTGTGGAATCTTCTTCTGCAGTTAAGGAAAGCTACTGAGGCCAGTTGTGTGTCAGGAATGTCTCTTCATGGATGCCCCAAGAGGCCATGACACGAAGTGTGAAAGTGAAGCCTGGATTGCATTGGAGGCCCTAGGATGGTGTAGGTTCTAGAGCCAAGGGCTGGCTGCCAGGGAGAGCTGCACAGAGGGGTGGAGCCATCCCAAGAGAGAGAGGTACACTGTGGGCAGCACTAAGCTGAAAGAGCTGAGCCATCTACGCCCTTTGATGTCAGACATGGGGATGCAGAATCTGCCCTGCTGGGATTCAGCCTTGCTTTGATCCGCTATGCTTAGATATCTTCCTTTTGAAATGGTAATGTATACTCTGTGCCATCGTATGCTGAAAGTATGTGATTTGCTTTTGGATTTTATAGGGGATTAAAACTAAGAGATTGCCTTGAGTCTCAGAAGAGATGTTGGACTTTTAAACAAGGTTGGACCGTGAAAGACTTTTGAAATTGAACTAAATATAGTTCACATTATGATATAGCCACAAGCCATTGAGGTCAGGAAGTGGATTGTGGTGGTTTAAATGAGACTGGCTCCCCCATAGGCTCCTAAGTTGGAATACTTGGTTCACAGTCAGTGGAAATGTTTGGGAAGGATTAGGAGGTGTGGCCTTGTTCAAGGTGGTGTGTCACTGGGGGCAGGCCTGGGGTTTCAAAGGATTCTTAGTGTTTGCTTTCTCTGCCCGCCTGCTTTGAGGGGTTTCTGCAGGTGTCAGGCAGGTAAGAGAACCAGCAAGAGATGAGAATGAAAACTCAGTTCAGATTGACCTGAATTAAGACTTCAGAGAGTCTAATGTCAGCAGGTTCATTGTCAGCATATTTAAAACATGGTATAATTTTCCTGTTGTAATACAATCTCTGGTGCACAAGACAGCATAGTCACACTGAACTTCTACTGGGGTACATGTCATTTCTTCCTAGAAAATGGTTTCTAGGCTACCTGCACTAGCTTAAGGGCCTAAGGAAGGATCTGGCCTGGTCTGTCATTTGTGAGACCCATTCCATTGTGGATGATGAGGTCATAGAAGCTGGTATCCTGGAGTCCCATCCTCAGTTTACCTTTAGTTGCCATGGATACCAGGATGAAGTTATCTTTACCCCAAGAAAGAGATAAGATTCATTACTTCAAGACCAGGGGTGTCGGAAAATCACAATATAGTACCACTCTGCCCATGAAGAAACCTGGGGTATTTGGAGCTTCCCGAGGGGAGAGAATAGTGGTAGGTTTAGGTGTAGCCAGCAGCAACATCCTGTCCAGCCAGTTAGGGTGATGAAGGGGTTAAAGTGAAGCAGCATGGTGGTAATACTGATTGTCAGATAGGTTCTTGGGTCACTCAGACAAGCCTCTGGGAATACCCGGCTCGGTTAATCGAAGCCACAAGACACATGCTGACTGTGAGCATCTCCGTTCTGTGGAGTGGAGTCCTGGACTAAATACCAGAGAAGAACGTGATATGAGAGTCGGCTTTGTTGCTCTGTACTTCCTGACTGTGGTGACAGCGGGACAGGTTGTCTAACCTGCTTCGAGTTCCAGCCGCCTTGACTTCTCCACCATGGTGGACTGTACCCTTGGACTGTGAGCTGGTCCTTAAACTGCTTTTGTCAGACTATTATATCATAGGGACGGGGGGGGGGGGGGAAGCATGGTCTTACACACCTTCACTAGTGTTGTAAATCATGATGGCATCTGGCAGCTGGGTACTTTCACCTCACTGTGTCAGCTCACTATCATTGTAAGCCCAAAGTGGGCGTGGTTGCCAGAGGAGACATGGGCATCAGAGAAGTACCCAGTTGGCATGGGCATACACCTGGAACCCCAAACCAGACTCATTGTCAGGGCCTTGCTCCATATCTGTGTCCAGCTTCCTAGAGTTCCCGAGGGGATAGAAGGCAGGTAACAGGAGGACAGTGCTTCAGCTTCTTTGTCTGCAAAATAGGCTCATGACTCTCTCCGGAGAGTTCTCATAGAGATCAAGTCTCCAATAGTCCAAGATGCATGACCTAACCCTGTCATGGTATTGCATGTCCTAAAGTCATTGCAACCATTAATCTCTGGAGAGTCTGAGTTCAGGTTGAACTGACTCCAGGGTAGGCTCCTGGGTTAGGAGACCCTCCTCTTCTGAGCTGGTCTGAGAGAAGAGGTAGGGTGGACTTCTGGGTGAAACAAGAAAACATTTGGAAGGTTTTTTCCAGTCCTGGTCCCCTGGGATTTTGTATACACAGTATGTGTTATCTATTCCATAACGAATTATTAAAAAAAAAACACACACACAAAGAACTGGACTGGCAAGGTGGTTCAGAGGGTAAAGGTGTTTGCCACTAAGCTTACAGCCTGAATTTGATCTCCAGGACCCACATGGTGTAAGTAAAGAACTGACAGCCACAAGTTATTGTGATTGGTAAGTCACAGCAGTGCCCCCCCCATATATATATGTAAAATAAAAGTAAGCAAGCAAAAATCCACCAGCGCCCACAAAGAACCTGTACACAAGTATTCACAGCTGCATGATAGCCCAGAGGTGGAAATGGACACATAACCATCTGCAGGTGTCTGCACTGGAGGATGAGGAATGTCAGGACAGTTTGACTTGTGGAGGAGGGAGATGCTGTCACATGTCCCAACAAGGGTGAACCTTGAGGACACTGCTCAGTAAAACGTACAAGTCACAAAAGGAGAGACACTGCAAAATTCTGTTCATATGAGGTACACTGTGTTGGTTCATCTTCACACTTTAACTTGACTGGATTTGGAATCACTATGGAAACACATCTCTGGGTGTGCCTAGGATGGCTTTTTCAGAAATGTTAACCGAAAAGGGAAGACTGATCCTGAATATGATAATACTATCGGTGCGCTGGGGTTCTGGGCTGAATACGAGGAGAAAGGAGCTGAGCAACAGCCTGCAGCATCTCTCTCCTCCTGACTTCGGACCATGTAGCCAGCCCCTCATGCTCCTGCCACCATGGACCACATGGATTGTGATGGACCGCATTCCCTTGACAGTGAGCCAAAGTAAACAGTACTTTGCTTCCTTAAGTTGCTTGTCAGATGCCTTGGTCATGGCAGTGGGGGATGTAACTATCACAGGCACACATAGGCACAACCAAAATGAGAGTAGTCACCGGTGGGTACTTAGATCCTGGGGAAGCAGAAGGGTGAAGATTATGATGAGTTTGTGAAGAGTTCCAAAATTTACCTGTTGTCTACATGAAGGCAGTTGACACACATGTCCATGTCATTTTTTTTCTTCCAGTACTCAGCTTTGACTCAGAGCTCTAGGCCTGCAAAGAATGTGCTCTAACCCTGAGCCATGTCATCTCAGCCTCAAGAATGCACTTTAAGCAAGACAATCACCTGATTTGTGAATTATCACACAGTCACTGTTCTGGGGTGGTGGTACAGGCATGTAATGATCTCAGTTTCTTGAATGGCTGAGGCAGGAGGATTGCTTAAATAAAACAATTGCAAGATAGCTCAGTAGGTAGAAACACTTGCTGCCAAGACTGATGACCTGAGATTGACCCATATTGAAAAGAGAATCAACTACTGAAAGTTTCCCTCTGGTCTCTCTAATATGTAAATGCCTGAGACAACATATATGTATTCTAGGGTTTTGTTTGTTGTTTTTTTAAGCTTTCTTTATTATGTAGCTCTGGCTGTCCTGGAACTTGCTTGGCAATCTGGCCTCAAACTCATAGAGATCTACCTATCTCTGCCTTCTGAATGCTGAGATTAAAGGCATGTATTTATAACAAATAAATATTTTAAAAAGGAGCTTCTGATCCCCTCATGTGGCTTCACCCCTCTCCTGTCCTTCAGATGGCCCCACCCAACCCCTGACAGCCAAGGCAGCTGTGTCCCTGGGATGCACGCACAGATAGGCAGGACTGCAGAAAGCCTGTGGTCGACAGCCAGGGAGCTGTGTACGAACAGTCCAGGCTTCTGTCCGACTGTTTTCCTCTAAGCCTGTGGTTCTCAACCTTCCTAATGCTGCAGCTTTGTAATACTGTTCCTCCTGTCCTGTTGACCCCCAACCATAACATTCTATCTCCTTGCTACTTCATAACTGTAATTTTGCTACTGGTGTGGACTGTAATGTGAATGTCTCATATGTGACCGCCCCCGCCCCGGCTGAGAACCGCTGCTCTACACCGTAGCAGACAGCCTAGAAGGCGCTTTCTGATGGTGTTATTGGACCTCTTTGCTATTTCTCTCTCTTGTTCAAAAGCTTGAGCAGTAGTACTGACGGCCGCTGGCAGCACTGAGGGCTGTGAGCAGGCAGACAGACAGAGCAGTGGGAAGAGCTGCCTGGAGCTGTAAACTGGTGGAGAGACCCACACAGTTGCCATGGCTGCTGCTCCGGCTGCCTGGAGAACTGTTTCCACTGCTGGCTGAGGGCTGATGACTCTCTCCACTCCAGGCAGCTAGTGTTAGTTACTGTGTTTCATGATTTCTATATGAAATATGAAGAAACTTCAGCCAACTGGCAATAATCCCCCTGCCTTGCTCTGTCCTTTCTCCCCCGCTATGATTCCCCAGTCATGTTAGATCTGAGGTCAGTGACCCCTCGCAGAAGTCCAGATGCCAAGAAACATTATTTGGGACACCTGCCCCTGGTGACCTCCCACAGACCAGTGTGGCTGCCCTTGTGAACCCTGTGCTTGGTGTCAGCAGAGCTTCCAAGGAAGTAACTAACAGGGAGAAGCCAAAGGGAAGCCATAACCTGGTTTCTTTGTGGTAGTAGAGGCCTAGGCAAATGGGAAAACCCACCTTGTGGGGAGATCCAGACTTCCCAGGGGCCAGACCTTTCCCTCAGCAGGCTCAGTTGAGAATGGATGTCAGCTCAGCTTTTCCTCATCCCTGCTGACTCACTGGCTGTAATGGTTGTGCCTGGAGGGGCTGTTTGTCTGGGGTACTAGAAACTCCTGGTCCCAATTTTGACTTTTGTTCAACCAACTGTGATGGTTCTTATTGGTTGTCAACTTGACTATTTCTGGAATGAACTACAGTCCAGAAATGGAGGGTACACCTGGGATCTGGATTTTGAGGCCGAAAGACACATCCCTTTAATCCAGATCTTGAGGCGGGAAGGGCTGCGCCTTCTGTTGGAAGCCTATATAGGGTCATGGAAGAGGGAAGCGTTTGTTCTTTGCCTGCTTGCCCTTGCCTTTTCTAGCACATCCACCCTCTACTGACATTGGAGCCGACTTCTTCAGGATTCCAGCACAGAAGCCCAGCTGAGATGCCCAGCCTTGTGGGACTGAGCAACTACTAGATTCTTGGACTTCACAGCCAGTCATTGCTGGATTAGTTAAACTGTAAACTGTAACCAGAGAGAGAGAGAGAGAGAGAGAGAGAGAGAGAGAGAGAGAGAGAGAGAGAGAGAGAGATTCATTCATTCCATTAATTCTGTGACTCTAGAAAACCATAATACAAAAACTTTGTCCATCTGTCCACAACAAACCCTCTACCCAAATCCACCCTCCCATTGTTCCCAGGAGTTTCTGATTCCCAGAACTAGGGCTGTTGCTGGGTAAAAGTGCAGCTGCTTCTCTCAGGAGCCCAGAAAGAGTCTCTGGTTTTGGACCACACAGCAGAAGGATGTTCATGGAATCTTAAGAAAGCTGCAGAATCTTAACCCGAGTATCACAGCCTGAATATCTGTAAGATGAAGGGGGGTAGCTGAGCCAGGAGCCAGGGCCACAGAGACGGAGAAGAGAGACAGAAATCCAGAGAGGACAAAGCCTGGAGAATCCTGAGTGGCTTTTTTAGGGGAAGCGAGTGTACTTCCTGTTGGCTCTGCAGTCCCACAGCAGGAGCACAGGCCACGCCCACTCTGCATGAGGGGAGGAGCCCAGAGCCTGCTGAGCTGCATCCTAGCCCTGAAATAGGTTTTACTGTTCCTCTCCACCAGGTACCTTGGAGACATGGCTCCATCCAGGCACACAGGGAAGATCAGAGCTGAAGTATTACATTTGAATTGTTATGATGACCTAGAAGAATGCTGTGTCAGAACAGTACAGGAACCACCCTGAAGCAGATTCTGCCAACCAAATCAGGGATCCTGTGAGCACATAAACAGTGGTAACTTCCAATTATAACCTGCCCACGGAGACAGAAGTGCAAGGCTTTGCAGATGGAATCGAGGAATGAATATTGAACTGTGATGAGCAATGGAACATTACATCATCCCCAGGACCTTTCCCCCATATATTTGCTCACAACAAAGGGAAAGTGCATGACTTCCATGGGAGAAGACTGCAGACACATCTAATCAAGCAACCCCCTACTCCCAACCACTCTTCTCAACCTTTACTCTCCTGAGCTGGGGCTTTGCCCTCCTCCCCTTTCTACCCACTGAAACCCTGACTGTGAACTTGTTTCATAATCTCTCCATCACTCCACCCAATGTGGCATAGAAACATATTCTATTTATTCAGCCAAGGCTATTATGCTCCTGATATCCTGAGGAGGAGGAGGGTAACGCTGGGGACCCAGCAGCATCAGTTGGGGGCTCTCCAAGGTGCTGGGGCTGGTGGGTTTTTTAATCTTTCAGAAGAGAAATGGTCCAGCTTCTGTGGGATGCTGGTGCTGAGGTCAGGTGTGATGGAGGTATTTCAGGTGGGTGTGGCAAGTTAATTGTTCTACACAGAGCTATCCCAGGGTCTATGTGCCACCAAACACTCCCCTAGAAGCCAAGCAGTGCTTGGTGGCCCAGGAAGCCAGTCTGCACCTTTGTGTGCTGTGTGACATTAAGGGAGCCATTACAACAATTTGAGCTTCTACTTTATATTCTCACGATCAGGAGAGGCTGGGTTGGACAATGTGGGTAAAACTGAGCCAGCCCTAAATTCTACCTCTGTGAGGAAAACTGGGCCAGCCCTAAATTCCACCACTGGGAGGAAGTATAGCCTCAAAGAGAGAGTCAAATTCAAGTTTGTCAGCGTCAAAGAGCTTGAGAGCCAGGTCAAAGGGCAGGTTAGGAGCAGGCAGGCAGTGGGCCTAGCTGCCCCTGGGCTGCAGTAGTGCTTACTATGTAGTATGTAAATTCCCCAATTCTCTGTCTGTCTGTCTGTCTGTCTGTCTGTCTGTCTCTGCTCTTTGTATACACACACACACACACACACACACACACACACGTGTACATACATGCATTTGTGAAACCCAGCAACTCATTCACATATAACAGACCATACTCCAGAAGGAATGTGGGGGGTACTCATTCTCTTTGTCCTGACCATCTCTGTCTTTTTTTAAAAAACCCAAACATCTATTTGCTTATTTGTATGTGGCACACACACACACACACCCCACTGAATGAGTGTGGAAATCAGAGGCAATTTGAGAGAGTTAGTCCTTTCCTTTTATCCTGTGGGTCCTGGGGATTGAACTCATATCTTAGGGCTTGGTAGCAAGCACCTTTACTTGATGAGTCACCTCACTGGTAGCAAGCTCCTTTAACAAGGCAATTCTCATGTCATGTGGGTGTCATGGTGCCTGGCATGGAATAAGAATGCAGGTAAATCCAAGTGTATTTACCCTTTACAGGGCGGAGGTGGCAGAGAACAGACATGGAAGCCCTACCTATGGAGTGGACATTTTAGTAGAAAGAGACACACAGCAAATCTGTAAGCCTGTCAGAGGAGTGCCGAACATCTGGGAATCCTGGCAGGAAGCAGAGCTGCCACTGAGAAGGAAGGCCAGTGAGGCCAGGCTGAGAGGCTGCCTGTGGAAAAGATCTGAGGGAAAAGATATTTGCATCGAGTGGTTGACTGATTTTTTTTTTTAAAGCAAAACTTGTCTGAGCAGAAGCCAAGCCTACTGAACTGGGAAGAGGACGTCAGCACCTCAGCACCATAGCCCCACTTTCATCATGGAAATGTTGAACAAGCACAGAGTAGGGGAGCAGCTGGCTTCACTCAGTTGCAGTGACTGTCATGCTCACACTAATCTCGCTTCCTGTGGATTCTTTCCCACTGTTTGCCCTCACAGGCACTAGGCAAGTTTTCCACCACTGAGCCACACCCCAGGCCCTCCCCTACCTACTTTTGCCCTTACTAAGATATTGAGTTAAACAAAATAATACCAACCAAATCAAGTGGCTTAGCAGTTTGACCAAGCAATAGCATCTATGGGTCAGGAAGTGTCCACTTTCAGATCCTAGGGCTCCAGCGGGATCCCAAGGCTGGGGTGCTGTAGGGAGGAGCTCCCAGCACTTTGGATGGTCCAGTAGGAGAGGGCTGCTCTCAAGCTCCTGCATAACTTGCCTTCTTGTGGGCTGGTGGCCAGAAGCCTCATTAGCATGCTTGCCCAATGGCCTCTCCAGAGCGCCATCCCTTTTAGCCAGCCAGTGAGAGTATAGGGTCTGGGCCACCCAAGAGTGACGGGAGTTACAGTCTTCCACAGCTGGGTCTTGGAAGGGGATCTGTCATTGTACTATTCTGTTCACTGGAAGCAAGTCACTAGGTGTAGGCCTACACAGGAGAGAGTGAACGAGGATAGGTACCAGGATGTAGACTTCCTGGGAGCAGTGCTAGAGATTGCATATATGTGTGGCCTAGAGTAAAGTCAGCTTGTGGGCACAGGCCTATGGGGTGGGCACAATCTTCTATAAGGCAGAGGCTTTTGATAACCCCTTAGCTCACCTTGATTCTGCCTACCCCATATGTACCAGTGGTATCCCCACCTGGCCTACACATCCTTGTATATTCAGAAGGCTCTGCCTGGACCTTAGAGGAACCCATAGACTCAGGGTAGCCTCTACCCAAGGGAGTGGGTGTATCTAAACCCTTTGCCTCTGTCCTCTTATTCTGTGTGGTTCTTTACAAGACCTTGGAGATGTGTGAGCTGTGGGTGTCAGAGCAATGGCCAGCTTCCAATGCGACCCTCCATAGGTCTCACCTCCTGGTTGTCACTGTCCACACTGGATCAGGCCAGTCTGCTCACCCAAGGAGGAGGGTGAAGGTGAAGGCTGAGATTCCCAAGGCATCAAGGTGCTATAGGATTCCCTTCTAGCTTGTGTGCCCCTCACTCTGAAGAGCCAGTTGTCACATACCCTGAGGATGCTCAGCCTTCAGGAGGTCATGAGGCCTCCTGATGGTGACCACACAAATGAATAGGTGGCCTTCAGGTGTCAGTGCTCTCCACTAGACTAGCTGCTGCCTCAGTGATACCAGGCCAGAGCCCCTCCAGATCCTGCCTCAAGGGACAAACACAGGGTAACTTTCATTGAGATAATGGCAGAGCATTCCCCTTTGGCCGAGAGCACCCCCAAACCAAACGGCCTGCACCCTGCCTAGCACTTCTTTTGGGGAACCAGAGCCACCAGCTCTGACAGTCTATACTGCTCAGTGTTCTCTCACTGAACCAAACAACTTACATGGAAGAGAGACCGGCTTGGGTTCAAGCCACAGAGCCTGTTGTCTGTGGGGCCTGTGATGAGCTAGCACAAGCCATAGGGACACCCAGTGGAGGGAGCTGCTCACTTCCTAGCAGCTAGAAAGGAACAAGAAAACAAGGGACAGGGTCTCAAACTGGCTTCAAGGACTTTCAACATCTAAAGATTCCACAGCTTCACTATAGCCGCAAGCCCTGGGAGGACAAGCATGATCCAAACCTCTGATACAATGACAAGCTGGGGACAAGCTAATGCCTATCAGCAAGACAAGATGGTTCAATCATTTCTCTGCCTCCCATATAGCAGTGAACATGAACATACAAGAACCATCTAGCTGGACGGTGGTGGCGCATGCCTTTAATCCCAACACTTGGGAGGCAGAGGCAGGCGGATGTCTGAGCTTGAGGCCAGCCTGGTCTACAGATCCAGGACAGCCAGGGCTACACAGAGAAACCCTGTCTCGAAAAACCAAAAAAAAAAAAAAAAAAAAAAAAAAAAAAAAAAAAAAAAAAAAAAAAAAAAAAAAAAAAAACCAAACAAACAAACATCTAGATTCCCTTCCCCTGAGAGCCATCCTGAAAACCCAGAACCCCTGCTCCTTATGTACTCAGTGGGAAGTTCTGCAGTGCCTGCGGACACCGAGCACACATGTATGGAGTCCGAATGCCAGAACACCACAGCAGAGGAGCCAATATTACTGGGAGGGAGGGGGGGGATACTGAGGTCCGAGGGTGGGACTGAAGCCCACAGGCCTCTGGTGTATTGGTCACCTTTGTAGAGACCGGTACAAGGATAAGTGTACCCAGAGAGTGCTGGGAGGATGGGGGCAGGGCACTTTCCTGGGTTGGACAGAACTCTGGAGTCCCAGACACCCCTGCCGCTGCCCCAAGGTGTGTGTGTGTGTGAGGCTTGAAAGGGAAATCTGCTTTAGGCTCCAGTTCAGCAGCCTTCCTATGGGAGTGCTCTGTCCTATCACTTTGATGTCCAGAACCGTACATTCATCCCTAAGATCCTCTGTTTGTTAGGCAGCTAGACAGAGTTTACATTGACCCCTTTACCAGGTGCTGAGCATCAGCTGAGCTGAGACCCTCATCTTCCCACAAGAAACACCCTCAAGGCCTTCAAGGAAAACGCAGGCCAAAGGACAAGGGTCTTAAGCCCATGCAGGGCCCAGAGCCATGGCCTACTCCCCAGCTGCCTGCTTTTGCAATTCTCCAAGGCCATCAATTACAACAGTCCCCCAAGTAGGTCATAGCGATTACTCTCCCTTCAGGGTGATAACGACCGTCATCAGTCATGCAGATGCAGGCTGGTATCTAATGTTCCACTTCTCTGAACTGCTCGTACACTTGATAGGTCTCTACCTGGAAGCATTCTGGAGCCAGACTCAGCTATCTGTGCTCTCACTGTAGAGAGGTAATCGAGGTGCAGCTAAAAGGGGAACCCCACACCCACCCAGGATCATGCTGGACTTCAGCCAAATAAATACCTCATGCTGCCCTGCAAACTGTCCTGAGAGTGTGAGGTGGCCTTTGGGCAAGGAAGAGCTCTGCTTATCATGCCCTGTGGACGGGTATTTCCATCTCTGTCCAGACTCTAGTGTTGAAGTATTCACTGCCAGGCTCCTCCATGGAATGCCACTTACCTTTCTGTGGGGCCCTGGAGAGGCCTGCCAGGCCCACGCACAGCCGCCTCTGCCACAGATAGCAGTAGGCAGTGTATGCAGCACAATGGTGTATTTTCCAAAAAGCACACGAGAAGGTATAAATCCAAGTGTGCAAATAAAGGCAAGAAAACAGACCAGAAAAGCTGAGGTGTCACAATGGACCACAAGGTAAGTGCAAGGCAAAACAGTCTGTGTAGAAAAACCAGCCCACTGAGCTCAGACCCAGGTTGAGTGTGTGGTCCTAAGCAAACATATTTCCATGGTATTCCCCAAACTTTCCAGAGGAGGTATTCAGTGAGAAGCAGAACATAGCACAGTAACAAGGCCTGGGGGATGCAGCGGGCCTCAGCTCACAGGCAGTAGGCGTAGGGGATGCCAGAGAGCCAAGGCCTACTTTCCCAGGGCCTGCCAACCCATGTCTTCTGGAATACTCACCTTAGAACCAGATAACTCCCAGGGCTCATGCACATCTTGCTTACCATGATTGTCTTTTAACAGATAGCAATCTGATACCCAGAAGACATGTCAGGATGTGCTATTCCTGGTTAGGGGACCATGGGACATAAGTACATACAGTCAAACGCATAACCTGGGTTCCACCGTGACCTAGGCCTCCTACATGGTCTGGCCCACACACTGACCCTCATGGTGCCCACTACTGCCCAGAAAAGCCCCTTGCCAGAACCTGAAACTCCACCTCCAAGTAAAGAGAGAACGGGTCCCTTAGCAAGCTCAGCTTCAAGACGTTAAGCAGTTCAACAGAAGCCTGGCAACACGGGTCTGAACACAGAACACAAACCAGGAGTCCAGACAGAAGCTGATCCCAGTAACTACAACAGCAGTGTTCATCCAGAGCCAGAGAGAGAAGGATCGTCCCATCATCCCCTGTGGGATGTGGGACTGGACAGATCAGGAGAAAGGGGACAAAGCCCCCCACTGAGGTTGCAGCCTAGAGGATGGCTGAAGGATGACTTGTGGGAGCTGGGCAAAATCACCACAGCAACAGAATTCAAGCTGACAGGACCCAGAGATCTAAAAGAAGTGAGCTTTCTTTGGGTGATGGAAAATCTCAGTTTCAGTACCAGGGGATGGAGCCAGTGATTTTCCCAGACTGCGGAGTAAAAGCTCATCCAGAGGCATTAGGCTGGGTTCCAGGGCAAGCAGAGGTTTCACTGGGCCATTGTCTGTGAACTGTTTGTCTGCAGCAGCTGGAAAATAAGGCTGGGGCACCGAATGGCAACTGCTGCCAGCCCAGCCAGGCTTTAAAAATAGGATAGGGAAAAATCAACTTCCTTGTGTTCACACTCGACCTCAGGGGCGTTGGTAGGAAAATAGTCAAAGCCGGGTGGGTAGCTGAGGCTGGAGGATGTTTGTGCTGGCATCACACTGGTTGTGCTGGGCTGTTTTTGTAGCCACTCCCCGCCCAGCAGGGCAGCTGAGGACCCAGCCTAGAGCTGCCTCCTCAGTGCCCTCCATGCTGTGCTCAGCTCAGCTCCAAGGACAATTTACCAACCAGAACTTCAATTAACACTGCATCCTCGGGACACAGCTTGCGGGAAAGGCTGGGGCAGAGGAGGACAAAGAGGCTGGCAAGTTGGCAGCTGGGTGAAGCCACCTGGCTACCTGACAGGGAACTGAAAGAACCTAGAGCCAAGGAGGGAGGAGACAGGCTGCCATTTACAACACATGTGCCCACCCCTAAAGGACTCTAGCCTGTACAGAGCCCCTCAAGCCTGCTGGAAATAACATCGCATTGTCACGGTCCCACGGGGAGACTGCAGAGGTTGTGTCCCTCGCTGAACCTTCTCAAGTACCTTCTGTATGTTTCTGGTTGTCCCTAGAGGCTACTGCCAGCTTCCAGAATGGTCCCTGGCAGAAGGACTGGTGCCCTAGAAGCAGCTAGCTCTGGTAGCTGATGCCAATAGGCTGTTTCAGGTCTGCCCCTGTCAGGCACAGTCTTTGTGAAGAACACTAATATCTAACTTAGAAAAGGGCACAGGCTATATATAGCCCTACCAAAGACCCACAGGACACCTGGCTTCTTGTATGTGGAGTTTACTATCCCAGTGCCCAGTTTCAAGATGAGGAGTCTGAGGGACTGAGAGGCCAGGATACTTGCTCAGGGTTGGAAAGTTAGGAAACATGTGTTTTGGGAATCCTGGGTTTGCTGGAAGTTTCCATATATACCATGGAGAGTTGTTACATTCTCCCCTCCCAGCTTCAGTATCCCAGCTTTAATATGAGACAGGAAGAGCTCCCAATGGGACTGATGTGGAGGAAAATGGACAGAGACCAGCCAGTGAAGGATCATTTCTGTTTCCCTGTCTACCCTGCTACCGGCTCTGTGTTTACTTGGCTGGAAGGAGGGCCTTGGGACTCTTGGGCAGCATGTAGGAATTGTGTCTGAGAGAGTGGAAGCCAGCCCCACACAGCAGGTCAGCTCAGACTTCATTCTGTATCATGAAATGGTAAACATCAGAGCCGGGTAGGGATGCTTGCCAGTCTGTTCTGGACACCTCAAGACCATTTGGGAAAAAAAGCTGGGAAGCAGATAGCCTGGGTTTTCTGGCAATGCAGGGGAGGCTGTGACCTGGGCCTTCTTCAAGGTGGCTTAGACATGTTAACCCTTAGGTCAGCATTAGCCTGGCTGCATCAGCCAGGACCAAAAAGAGCTTTGAAAAGCTATGTGAACCTGTTCTTGTGTCCTGGAGTGAGAATTTGGACAACAGACAGAACACCCCAGAAAGCCCACTTTCTGGGCCTTTTCTTTCCATTTCTTCCTTCCTTCCTTCTATCTTTCCTCCTCTTCTTCCCCTCCTTCCTTCCCTCCTTTCTTCTCTCCTTTCCCTCCTTCCTTCCTTCCTTCCCTCCCTCTTTTCCTTTTTTTCCCTTTTTTTGACAAAGTTTCACCATGTAAGCTTAGGGTGGTCCTGAATCAACTAAGTAGCTCATATTACACTTGAACTTATAAACTTCCTACTTCAGCCTCCAGAATTCTGAGATTACAGACCTGTGGTGTGCCACCATGCCTGCCTCTGAGGCCCAAAGTCCAAGTGACTAGCCAGGCCTCTTCTCTGAGTGCATCCTGGTTGAGTAGATTGTAGGAATGACATAGGACTGTTCGTATCTGTCCATGGGGACCCATCTCTTTCTATTTTGGCACTTGGAGCCTTGTCATGGAGACAAAGACAAAGGATGCAGAGCCCTGGCCCAGGAGGGTATTAAGCTCCTGTGGCCCCCAAGGACATAGTGAACCCCAGTAGAGCCGCCTTTTCTGGGAGTCTCGAAAGTCTGTGTTGCCTGGCTAGCACCTGACCTGTACTAGTGACGTAATTTCTGACGGTGTCACAGAAGGTTTTGTGTCCAGACTCAGATCACAGCTAAAGCCAGCCTTGCATATGTTTGGTGACCTTTGTGTCCTTGGGGACGCGCTGTGCTGAGGGCAGGCTAGAGGAAGGATTACATAGCTCATATGCTGTTGCCAAACACATCTTAGAGAAAAGAGAAAGCAAACACTCAGGGCGGCCTGCCCCTCCCCAAGCTCTGCTAAAGGAGCCGTTCCTGAAATAGCTGCCTTACAGGGCCTGGTGGGAATGTCCAAGGGATGAGGAGACACACTTCCTTGTCCCCTGTGGAGAAAGACCCCAAACCCACCCCGTCAGACCTCTGTGGAACCTCAGGGAAGTGCCTGGCCTGGTCTTCTGGGAACTGAGAGGGTCTTGTGCAAGAGGAAAGTACAGTTAATATGACACAGCTTCAGGAAAAATAAAAAGTGCCTGCCTGGCCTTGTCATCACTAGCCTCATCACTGGCTCTGGCCGCCTGGACACGGGCCTCAGGAACTGAGCCCAGGGTGGGAAGGGGATGGAAGCAAAGTGTATCCCCTCAAGAGTATAGAAGCCAGGTGCCATAAGAGGACAGGTTAGAAGCGATGCCTGGGGTCTGGAGGGTACCAACGATGGATGTCCTCTCTAACACCTCCATTTCTTAGGGACCACAACTTCCCTGAGACAGGATAGAGAGACATGGAAAATCTACGAGATGTGGGAAGGGAAGGAGCCCTTCCCCAGGGATCTGGTTGAAGCCTCTTACCAGCAGCTAAGCAAGAATTTGAGCACAGTTAACAACTGCTCAAGGCCCTTCTCGCTCACCAGCTATAGTTGTGAAGCTCTGGAAGTCTCAGGGAGAGGACAGGCACTAACTCCTTATCATCCTTACATAGGGAGGATGTACATCCTTACAAAGCTTCTGGTTTCCCAGCTTATAATTCCTTTGAAAACACCCCTAGAGAGCCACCCCATAATTTCATTTACCAAAATAGAGAGAAAATGGAGGAGGGTCCTTAGCAGGCTTCTGTTGTCAAAAGAAGCACCTTTTACTTCAAAGGGATCAAGCAAAAGGCATCATTCATTCTGAGAAAACTTGTAATGCCCATGGCCATCGCCCCAGATACTGTGTTCCAGTGAGGGAACAGTTTCATGAAGGTTTTATAGTAACAGAAAAGTTACACATGAGGCATTTAGAAAATGTGTATCAGCGGAAACATGAGAGTTAGTGTCTTGACCCCTTGTCAATGTCACAGACAACACTTTTTAAAACATAACCTTTCTTTTTTTTTTGTGGTTCATTCCCAAGATTTCAGATTAATAAATACCACAAATGGCTGCAGAGATGGCTCAGTGGTTAAGAGCACCAACTGCTCTTCCAGAGGTCCTGAGTTCAATTCTCAGCAACCACATGGTGGCTCACAACCATCTGTAATGGGATCTAATGTCCTCTTCTGGTGTCTGAAGAGAGCAATGGTGTACTCATATACATAAAATAAATAAATTAATTAGAAAAATAAATACCACAAACAGAAAACATATTATGAATGTGAATGTTCTACTGTCCTTACTAATTCGAACACTGTAACAGTTCAGTCTCTGTAAAAAACCCAAAGTCTCTTAATATCTAAAATTTCTTTTAGGAATTCAAAGTCTCTCAATTGTGGGCTCCTATAAAACAAAAACAAAAAAAAAAAAACAAAACAAGAACAACAACCAAAAAAGCTAAATACATTCTTACTTCAAAAGAACCAGGGCAGAGTCACAATCTGAACAAACTACAGTGGTATAAATAATTCAGTGTCCAATATCTGGGATCCACTCATGATCTTCTGGGTTTCTCCAAGGGGCTTAGGTCACTTCTCTAGCTCTGTCCTCTATAGCACAGACAGCTTGTCTTCCAAAACTTAGGCTCCATTCCACTGCTGCTGCTGTTCTGAATGGTCACCACATGGTACTGGCATCTCCAAAATGCTAGGGTTTTCTGCTGCAAATGGGCTGCACTTTCACCAATAGCCTCTCCTAGGCTCTCTTCTTTGTGCCAAGCCTCAAATTCTCTCCATGGCCCTGTCAATCCTGGGGCTTCAACCGCCATTGAGGCTGCACCTTCCCCATGACCTTGACTGGTCTCTGATAGTACCAAGCCTTAATTGACCAGACAGCACAGATTCTTCACACAAAGGCCCAGGGGAGTCTTTGCTTCCCTCTGGAACTTCACAAGCCAGGCCTCCATCATCTGCGCCGCTCTCAACGTTCTTACCCTCCCACAGAGCAGCCCACTGAGCTCAGCATTCAGTGGCCGTTCTAACCCAAAGTTCCAAAGTCCTTCCATAATCCTCCCCAAAACAACATGGTCAGGTCTGTCACAGCAATGCCCCCCTCTCCTGATACCAACGTGTCTCACTTAGGGGTCCTATTGCTGTGATGAAACCCCATGACCAAAGCAAATTGGAGAGGAAATGGCTCATTTGCCTTACACTACCATATATTGAATGAAAAAAGGAAATGAAAAGGAAAAGACATGATTGCTCCTAGGTATGGTGGAGAGGAAAGTTTATTGTAGATAAAAGGTAGAGCATAGCCAGAGGCAGGGGCATCTGGGAGAGTCCAAAGTGGACATAACTCTGAGCCATGTGAGGTGAGGGCAAAAGGGGATGGAGAAGGGAGAGAGGGGAACCAGGTGCAGCTGCCAAGTGGGCAAAGGTATAAAAGAAGCGGGTAACCAAAATGGCCGGATTATATAGGGGAGAGCCTCTGGGGGAAGGGCAGCCCAGCCCCTGGGCTGGAGAGTTTGGGTTAGAGGGTGGGGTATGCCAGCATCCCTCAGGGTTTGAGACTTAACACATATCACTGTTGATCATCAAGGGAAGTCAGGATAGGAACTCAAATTGGTCAAGAAACTAGAGGCAGAAGCTGATGCAGAGGCCATGGAGGGGTGCTGCTTACTGGCTTGCTCCTCATGGCTTGCTCAGCCTGTTTTCTTAACAGAACCCAGGACCACCAGCCCAGGGATGGCCCCACACCCACAATGGGCTGGGCCCTCCCCCATCATCACTAAGAAAATGCACTACAGGCTTACCTACAGCCCAGTGTATGGAGGCATTTTCTCAGTTGGGATTCCCTCCTCTCAGATGACTCTAGCCTGTGTCAACTTGACATAAATGAGCCAGCACAGTTGGGTTATAGCAAGATTGGGGGTGGGGAGAGTCTCTCCTATACCCTCCAATGTTATCTGATCACAGTCTTGGCCCTTACATTAGCAGAGAAGAGAGTTTTGTTACGTTAAGACATTCCAAATGTTCTCATCTGAATGTTAGGTCTGATGTAGAAGTGGGCAAGAAATGGTTTGTTAGGGGGCTATCAATAGCCGAGAAGTAATTGTGATTAGGTTATTAAATGTTAGGGGGCTATTAATAGCCTAGGAGTAAATGTGATTGGGTTATTAAATCAGCAACATTCCAGCCTCTCCACAGTCACTGAAGTGTTATCGGTCATCAGCCTCTGCTGGGGATTCTTCTCAGGAACCTCATTTGCTCTTCTGAGACACGTTCTGAGCCTCCACAATGTTATATATGGCTAATGCTGCGTCTCTCCCATGAGGAGCCCATACTCACACCTGAGTTTTCCTTTTCCCTACTCCCCCTAAAGAAGGTGTTGTGAACACGGTAGATATACATAGTTAGTAAGACAAAAGTTATATTTTATTATGCTGAGGGTTATCACCCAAGGTTCACACTCTAAAGTCCTAACTATGGTCCTAAGCCCATCACCCCAAGGCTGCTCACCCGTGTGACAGATCTTAGCTGATGGTCAGGCTCAGTCTCTAACGGAAGTCTTTGATTCAAGAGTCAGGATCTTGGGGGAGACTCTCCAGACGCAGGGTAAATCAAGGTGCCATTGCTCCAGATGTGCAGAGCAGAGCCTTGCTCTTGGTCTCTGCTTATATACTGTCCAGTGAGCTACGTCTGGTTATCTTGAGTGATGTCACTGGGTTCTGGTTATCAGGTGAAGCCTTGAGTGTAGTGGGGTTCCTGGCTAAGCTATTTTTATATGTCAGAAAGGCATTTTTTACTATGCTTATTACAGAAGGGCCCCTACTCTTGGGTGTTGTCTTGGTTACCTTTCTATTGCTGTGATAAGACATCCCAATCAAGGTGATCTATAGAAGAAACAGTTTGTGTCTTAAGAATTTCAGAGGGTAGAGCCCGTGACCATTATGGTGTTAAAAATGTGTTTATAGCCACTGTGGTGGTGCACACAATGTACCTCCTGTCAGTCCTTTAGATTTTGAGGATTGCATGAGCATTCAAGGTACCAAGTCTGTGGTGGATGAAGACAAGATGGAGAGTGCCAACGGAACAGCACCTGCACATCTGCATATACATTCTCTCTCTCTCTCTCTCTCTCTCTCTCTCTCTCTCTCTCTCTCTCTCTCACTATTTTGCAGTGGGGGGGGGGATCAAGCTCACCACTGCTGACTGAGTTACCCTCAGCCCACCTACTGTTATCATCATTGCATAGTTTTTCCTCTCAGAGTATCGTTTCTCTAGAATTGTTAAGATCTGTGCCTCATTCTTCTCAATCTTCTTCCCCTGACTTATTCAACTGAAAAGAATTTATTAACCCCATATATTCCCAGCATTCATTCACTGGTCAGGGATGCTCTTGGCTATAGGTGATAAAACGAGTGTCTTTCTGATGTCTAGAGACCATTCCCGCCTATCACTGGGAAGCCAGAATATAGGTGCAGGCATAGATTCGGTTCACCCAACAGACAAATGCCCAAGACTATGGGGAACATCAGACTCAAACTACCAAAGCGCCGAGAGAGGTTTTCCTTCTTTGTTCTCTTGCATTCTCATCTGCCCACTGGCCTTTAACAAGGTTGCCATTTGTACTTGCTACTTTTATCATCACTGTAACCAAATGCCTGACAAGCGCTAACTCTCGGAAGGGTTTGTCTTGACTCACAGGGGATGTAATCCATCATGGATGGGGGAAGCATGGCATCCAGAGGGTGAGACCATCACATGTAGCCACGACCCGAATGCTCAGGACGATGAATGCTGGCACTCAGATCACTTTTTCCTTTTGCTTCAGTCCTGGTCCCTAGCACACAGAATAGTGCCGCTTTCATCTGAGATGGGCTTTCTCACCTCGCTTTATTCAGTCCAGAAATTCTCTTTAACTCATGCCCAGGAATTTTTCTTTTAGGTGATTCCAGAGCCTGTCAAGTTGACAGTCAGTGTTAACATCACACTGCTATAGCGATATGTTTCATCTGGCAACAGAAGTATTATTGGCATAGTATGGCAGTTCCTCAAAATGTAGGTAGCCTAGGGCTGGACAGCTCAATGATCAAAAGCCAAGAAAAAAAATACTAATTTTCACAGTGTCATGTTCAGGGCAGGTCCCACCTCATGGAGTGGGCCTTAGCAAGATTGTAACACCTGTGACAGTTGGAGCACTATGGACCACTATTCCACCAGTATATCTGTAGCCCAGTCACTGTTGTAGGTCACAGGGTTGTAGTGCAGTGTTACTGATATTGATTGCTTTTCTCCTGAGGCGGTGTGCTGTGCTGCCACAGTGATGAGTCAAGTGACAGTGGACCTCTGAAATCATAAGCCAAAATGGACTCCTCTCCTTCTTCCTTCTCCTTCTCCTCTTCATCTTCTTCTTTGATTTTTTTGAGAAAGTGTTTCACTATGTAGCCCCAATTGTCCTGGAACTCCTTCTGTAAGCTGGCCTTGAACTCACCGAGATCCTCCTGCCTCTGCCTCCAAGTGCTGGGATTAAAGGTGCAACCATCACACCCGGTTGAGCTTCCCCCCCCACCCCCCACCCCCTTAGCTTGGTTATCTCAGTGGTTTTTGCTTTCCCTTTCAATGGCAATAGCTGATTGATACAGATATTTAAACATGTTCACAGCAGTGCTATTCACAAAAGTTCGAAGCTGGAAGCAAGGGCAAGCCTTGGATGAATGAATGAATGCACTCCACCCACACAGTGAGTGATTTTCCTGACTTACAGAGCAGGAACTTCTGACCTGTGCTTCAACATGGACAAACCCTGAAGTCCTGCTGGGCAAAATAAGACCATTGCAGGAAACATACAGAATGATGCCACTCCTGTCTGGCCTTAAATGGAGGAGTCAAATCAGGGACAGACAGTGTAGGTGGTCAAGCCTTGTGGGCGGTGCTTAAGGGCACAGGTCTTTGTTTGGAAAACTCAGCAAGTCCTATAGACGGTGGAGATGCTTATGAAACACGTGAGTGTGCTTGATGTTAGAGACGTGTGTGCATCAAAAGAATTACGTTGTAGATTTTACTATAGAGACAAGAAGTTAGTTAAAATAACAGCAGCAGCAACAACGACACCCCTCAGTGCATGATGGAAAGCATAGCAGGAGAGCAGTCTTGCAGAAGTTTCCCTGGGCTGAGGGTGGGAGTCACTACCTTGGCTTCACAGGAAGCCTACAGACCCCTCGGGAGTTGTGAGACTGTGGGATTCTGATCACAGACAGAGGCTGCGGAGGCTTCTTCAGGAGAGCAGTTTAAAACCATCCATGTAGGTAGACTTGGATGAACTCCTGCTTGAAAGACCTGAATGAGGAGTATAGAAAAACAGGGTTTCTGAGACAGGGTTTCTCTGTGTAGCCTGGCTGTCCTGAACTCACTCTGTACCAGGCTGGCCTCAAACTCAAGAGATCTATCAGTCTCTGCCTCCCAAGTGCTGGGATCAAAGGCATGAACCACCACTGCCTAGAGAAACAGGGCTTTCAATATACTTTTTGTTTCTTTGTCTTCCACACATGGCAACTTATAATTTCATCAGTTATTTTTAAACCTTAAGGTGAGATTTTAAAGGTGGCCTAGAGGTGGAGGAAGGGGGAGCTGTTTGGGGGATGTTTGGGAGATTTCTTTTAGGCTCTGATAGAGACTAAACTGCATGGCTTCCTGTTTTTCCGTCAAGGTCACTGAGAAGGCTTGCTAAAGAAGGAGGGGCTTCCCGGGGAGATGTGGAGAATTCAGGGATGTTGCTGACCTTGCATGGCTATTTCCTATTTTTCTTGTTCTTATTTCCCAGGGGCTCCTCAGGAAGTGCTTCTCAGGGATCCTGGATACCAGCCTCAGCCTGCTATCTCCTGAAGGCCAGGGCCTCTCCAGCCAGCAGTGGTGGGTGAAGGACATCTTTGCTTTGGTTGCACACAGTCTCCTGCAGAAGTAATCAGGTTCCCTCTGCATCTGGAAGAACCAGAAACATCTGTTCTCTCCCCCTGGGATCCACAGCTTCTAGGTGGCTTCTGTCTGCAAGACAAAGCAAACAGGAGCTGAGGGGAGGGGCTGAGGAGGCTGGGGTTTAGGGAGCCTGGTTCTCACCCAGCAGGAGGTCTGTTTGCACATGCTTCACTCAACCCTAAAATCACATACGGGCATTTGGCCCAAGTCCTAATGGGCTCTGGGGACTTCTGACCAGCACAGGCTGCCCTTCTGACACAGAAAACACAGATTTGTGCAAGTAGCCTGTGAAATGCCATGTCACATAGAGCTCTCTACCATCTCCTGCCCCACCTGCCCCATCCCTCCTCCAGAGGCAGAGTGGGCGGGCAGCCATGGAAGACAATGGCCAATAACTCAGAATGAGCACAGCAGCTTGGTTCCAAGCCCTTGGCTGGGCAACAAAAGGGAAGAAGAGCAGGAGCTGTTGGTGGTGGTGACAGTATGCCATTGATCTTCATTTCTTCGTTATAAAGAACCCAAGTCCCTTGGAGTGCTGGCAGTGTCCCTGTGGGTGAAGAGATTGCAGCAAAGCACAGTACTGCTAAGATCAATGTCCCATTGCAGCCCATGACCTTGAGACAGTTCCGGAGGCTCCGGAGGATAATAGGCTGCTCTCAGTGGTGATCTAATGAGGTATAGCCACAGGCAAAGGCTTCTGGCTCATTTGCTGGAGAAGAGCAAAGATTCAGCCTCCAGTACCATTAAAGGAAAAAACTTTGTGCATCTTGATACATTTAAGGAGTGGTTTCTGAAAGCCTGTGCAGCCCCCACCGGTGGAAACACTGCTAGGGGGCAGTTGGGAGGATGGGAACCAATCTGGGTACGGTCAGCTCTCTGCTGGTAGGAATGTTTATACTGTGGCTGTGACTGGTATTCTAGTCTGCTTGTTCCTCTAGGTTTTGGTTGCTTTCCTACCGTAGAGGAGGAGGGCTGTTTGGGAAAGGCACAGCTAGCAGGTCTGACTTGCTGGGCTCCCTGAAGTTGCAACAATGGAAATGAAATTTATTGGGGTGTGACAGTGCTCGAAGGTAATGCCAACAACTGGGAGGTCAAGATAGGGAGGGCGGCTTGAGCCTGTATGTGGTCCCATCTCAAGATAATGGAAATGTGATCTAAGAGATAAAGGGCAGGTAGGCTTCAGTGGTACATGCCTTTAATCTCAGCACTTGGGAGGCAGAAGCTGGAGGATCTCTGAGTTCAAGGCCAGCCTGGTCTACAGAGTTCCAGGACAGCCAAGGCGATATACAGATACCCTGTCTTAAAGAGAGAGAAAGAGAGACAGAGAGACAGAGAGACAGAGACAAGCCACCCTCCTGTGACCTCCACTAGAGCAACAGGGGCTCACGTGTTCTTACCATACATGCACACAAAATAAAAATTAAAGAAATATAAATAAATAAATAAATGAAATCTGCTTATTTGTTTATTGCTGGTTTTTTTTTCCCCAAGGACAGGTCACTTAGAGGAGACAAGTTTTGGATGATAGATTTCCACCCAAGTTGACTTAGCAAAAGACATAGAACCCAGAAAGGGTGTTTACTCTCTGGTTACTTGTTTGTTACTGTGACAAAATGCCTGGTAAGTGTAACTTCAAGGAAGAAGGTGCTTGTGTTGGCTCACAGTTCTAAGGGATGCCATCCATCATGATGGGCAAAACGGTAGCCGGAGGCAGCTGATTACATTGTGTTCACGCTCAGCAGCCAGTTATGAGCACTGCTGCTCAGCTTTCTTGGTACTTTGCACTCATCCTGGAACCTCAGTTCACAGAACCGGATTGCCCAGATTTAAGATGCTTCTTCCCGCTTCAATTGATCTAATCAATTTCTTTTCATGGCAACTCTAAATGCCATCAAGATGAGCCTCATACCTTTCTTAGCATTGGAGACGACAAGATGGGCGAGATTCAGTTCCAGACAGGTCTAAGCAGTCAAGTCCCGCTGCCCCATCTGCACATCAAACCATGCCCAGCTCTGGTTTCTTCAGCTCCTGGCTTATTATTATCAGTGGACCTTGACTGTCTCAGGTAAAGTGGGCAGGGCCACATGATGCTGAGGAAAGAAAATTTCCAAAGGAAGCAGCACTGTTGGAGGCTAACACGGAAACAGTCATCCATCACATTTGTCAGACACGCCTGGTGGCACTAACATGAAAGTCGTCACCCATCGCATCCACCGGACACACTTAGGTGTCACTTGTACTGTTGGGCTCCCTTCTCTTGGCGGAGTAAACAGACAACTTCCGCCTGTATACCTCTGCGACAGGGTGTTCAGTACTTCAGAAACAATTCCTTTGGCAGAACTGGTTTCTACCACCATAACTACCATCCACAGGGCCAGCTCTAGTGGATAACAGAGACCACTGATTGCCACCGTCAGGTATCTAGCTCCCATTCCCCCCCCCCCTTTTGCCTAGGAGCCATCAACAAATGGGCTGGGTAGATAGGGCAGTCTATTTACTGTCTCAAACAGCACCAATCAAGTATGACAGCCTTATGGGAAATTCCTTCCACCTTTTCTCCCTCACCTAAAATAGCCATTTCCTTCTAGGTTGTGTGAAAGGGGTGGGGTGGGGTGGAGCAGTGTTAGCATCTACAGGTGCCTGGTTTGGAAGTATTCTTGGAAAGGTCAGTGTGGGTCTGGTGACCACTGAGCCAGGCACTTCCAGTTGGCCATTCACCAGAGGGCAGTTTGGAGCCCTCAAGCTTGTAGTAATAAGTAAGCATGCACTGCATGGTAGCTGGACTCTGTTTTCAGGTTACTTAGGAATCTGTGGCTGTTTGGACATGACATCCATGCCACAATTCCTAGGATCCTCAGTCTCAAGTCACATCCACCAAACTGCTAGGGTCACTCGGAAAGGTGGCCATGACTCTTAAGAGTCCTGGTTAAGATTGCATAAACAATCTCAGAACGGAAGTGCAAGGTACAATCTGGTGGGGTTTGGAGGTGTGTGTGAGCTAGCTTTAGGAGTGTCTCTTACTGGCCTGTCTCACCACTGTGATAGAAGGGAGGCTCGTACTAAGGGTAGCAGTTGTATTCTTGTACACATCTTTTTCCAGTACATCTTTTTTGACCACCATACAGAGCTCCTACAGTGGCAGAGGAGCCTTGTCTCTCCATAAGGCCTCCATGGCTCTTTTGTTGTCTACAGGAATGGACAGCTACATTTGCCCCAATGTCACTGACTGGCTGTCACTATTAAAGAAATAGCTTGATTAGCTGGGAGTTACCATAACCAACGGGCCCCTCCCCATTTTTATTGTCTCATGGTCTTGTGCTGGTTCCCTGGAGGGAGGATGTGGATGTTTGGCCTGGCCATCTCCACCAAATGGTGAGGACAGCTGGGGCCCATCCAATTAGAGGCAGCTGGCATGCCTAGGGTGTGTCTGGGAAGTCAAGAGAGATGGGGGCTGGTGTAGGGGTGTAAGAAGGAAGGCCTCAGAGACTACAGGTTTCCTAAGAGGTCCTTGACGCTCCTAAGTCCTACTCCTTGACCTCCAGGATATAGAAGGACCCATGTAGAAGCAGGTGGTGTTCTGTCTGGGTCTTGTAGCTTTGCTCCTGAGTACAATCAGGTACTGTCAGTATAGGTCTCAGAGTATGCTCAGAGGGCTTCTTGACTGCTTCACCAGTCTATAGAGGGCCTGTACACATCCATTTACCAGTCTATAGAGAACCTGTCCACTTCCATTCACCAGTCTATAGAGGGCTGTCCACCCCCATTTACCAGTCTAAAGAGGGGGTGCCCACTTCCATTTACCAGACTAGAGAGAGCTGTCCACCTCCCCTCACTGGTCTAGAGAGGCACCACTTTCTTGCATTCACCAGACCACACATGGCTTTTGGGCCTGGGTCCCAGGTCCCAGGTCCTTGTCATTTGCCTCATATGCTGCTGTTTGCAGCATAGATTTTACCTAGAGCTGGGTGGTTATGCAAAACTACAACCTTTACCTAGTCTATTCAACTAGAATCTGCAATCTTCAGAATCTCTGAGAATGGTACACCTTAACTTTGGGGGATCAGAGGCCCAGAGTCTGAAGACATCAATCCAGATCAGTAGAAGGGCCTGACTCTGTGAAGGACCATCCACAAGGAGACATTTTGCCAAATCTGAAACTCAGAACTGTTGGGATGACAACCTCGAGCCAGACTAAGTAAGAAGCAGAACCTGCAGGGCTGAGTTGAGCCAGAGGTAGAACTGGCAAGTGGGAGCACTGATATTCTAACCCCAGCACTAGAAACAAACAACAAGCAAAATACTTCAGGCGAAGGGTGTGAGGAGCTGCACTGTAATGACACACTTTCCATGTCTCAGCATGTAACATTATTTGAAATGGGGCCATCGCAGCTGAGGAAACAGATTGTGATTATCCTTGTGGGCCCTAAACCAAATGACAAGTGTCCTTGTGGAGATGAAGCAGACAGACAGACACAGGAGAGTGTTGGGAAGACAGAGACAGAGGCAGACGCGGTCACAGTCTTCAGGGACGAAGGGGTAGGAAGGTCCATCCCAGACAGCTTCCAGAGCAAGACACCTTGATCTTGGAATTCTGGCTTCTAGAACTGCTATAAAGGTACTCAGTGGTGATATAGAGGTGACCTTTCAGACCGACAAGGAAGAAACTTGCGTAAGAAGTGACCAGCCAGCCGGGCAGCACTTGGGAGGCAGAGGCAGGTGGATTTCTGAGTTCAAGGCCAGCCTGGTCTACAGAGTGAGTTCCAGGACAGCCAGGACTATACAGAGAAACCCTGTCTTGGGGAAAAAAAAAAAAGAAGTGACCAGCCAGCGGCACTCACAGGTCTCAGTTTAGCTCCCAGAGTAGCCAACTTTCTCTAGCCCATTTCTTTATTTCTTTTTTTTAATGCTCCATAAAACCCAATGACAGTTGGGACCTAGGGCACCGGAGCTTGTATGATCACCAGACTGTCAAAAGCTCCTGAATGGTTCTTTCAAGGTCCCAGAAGTAATTTGGTTATTTATTTTAAACCAACCTTGTTTGGAAAGTGTTTAAAGCAATTACAATAAAGCAAAGCGAAATTGTATTTCAACTGCTGAAGTATCACATAAAACCAGATGACATAAAGCCCTTTGGCAAATGACTTCATAGCAGGTTGTTTTTTTTTTCCCCCCTGAGTTTGGACAACTACACAGTAAGTTAATTTAAAACCATTTTTACTGCATTTTATTTATTTTGTGTGCAGTGTTTGTGTGTGGGCATGCTTGGATCTAGCATGCATGTGCCACAGCAGATGTCCTGAGTTCAAGTCCCCTGGACCCACGTGATAGGACAGAAATGACTACTGTAAGTTGTTATTTGATCTTCACATGAACAAGATGGCACACATGAGGTCACACACACTGCAAGTGCACACACACACACATACACATTCACCACAAATATATGTGATAAAAATAAATTAGACACAGTTAAGAGATTAACTGTAATAAGTAACCATAAAAGAGATCAATTACAGCAATATGGGGTAACTCAGCAGCATTCTCCTCCTGCTCTGGGGCAGCATTATTAAAGAAAATACGGCCACTGTGGCTGACAGCTTATTTGGTAACAGAGGTAGCTACTGAGTGACTAAGATTTCTGGCTAGAGATGAAGAAATGACTCACTTCCCAGGCAAGACTGAGAGGTACAGGGATAGTCATGCTTCTCGGAATAGCATGTGGTCTGAATCTTACAGATTATTTATTACTACAATGTTCTGTTTAAGATTTTCAGGGCTCCTGTGGGTTCAGAGAACATCTGATGACCAGGCCTCTAGCTTCCGCAGAACCAGAGAGCACTTTGTGACCAGGTCTCCAGATGAGTTGCCTCAGAGGTCAGTGAAGAACTGAGCTTTGGCTCCACTGCCCTGGGTCCCCTGAGAGATGGAGCTTTGGTCCCAGTGGTCCTGAGATCAATATGGGGTAGGTTTCTGATGTCTGAGATGTTAAACATCACTGCAGGACCCAGAGTATGTATTTCTGTGGCCCCAGAGGTTACTTTGGGCCTTTGGCTCTAACCATGGCATCTCGGTAGTAGACTGGCTTCAGTGGGTCTGAAGTTAGGTATCCTGTCTTTGGTAGGTTCATAGGTCACCAGGGTGACCAAGGATTAGACTCCATCAGCTCAGCTCAGTGTTTAGTGTACAGCTCCACCCTTGGTCCTGTTGGCACATAGCCAAGACAGGATCACTTCAGCAGCCCATTCCAAAGTCAACACCAACTTTCTCCAGTCCTCATGGCTGAACTTTGTGCAGCTATAAGAGACACAAACACTAGAATATCCAAATAAAAGAGGAAGTCAGAACAATGGCACTCCAGCGATAGTAAAATATGACAAAGTGATACAAGGAATATGACATCATCACCCATCATGACCCATCACCAACCAACCAGCTCCCCATAAGAGAACCCCAAATTACACAAATGGCCAACATACCTGGGAAAGAAGTTAGAGTCCTACTGTTCAAAAGAATCAATGATCACTCCTGGGGACTCTGCCTGTTGGTGCAGACCCAGCTTAGCTCTTTCCGGTGGACCTCACCCTTCTCTTCTAGCCCATCCTCATTCCTTTGTGTCAGCTGCTCAGACCTAGAAACACTTTGTACAAGGAATCCCCAGTGGGCTGGAGCTCACTCTTCTTCCTCTCCTCCATTGCGATCTCTCCTGTCTCACACTGAACCCTGTAGCAAGCAGCCTGGTTGAAGGTTCCCCTCCTCTGACTCCCATTGCATCCACTGGTACAGACCCAGATCCCCCAGCTCTTTCACCCCTCTCTCCAGACGTATTCTTTGTACTACTGCAGCCTACTTGCAGGCGTCCCTCCTTCCACCACATCTCCAGCTCCTATGGCACCTTGCCACATTGGTGTAGACAGGATCCCTTAGCTCTTTCCATCCACCCCCCTGCCTCAGCATTTACTCCTAGTCCATTTCTATTTCTGCCACCCACAGACTCTTCGCCAAGGAACCCACAGCTACCATCCTTTCCTAAGATTCAGAGAGGGCAACAGAAATCAAGGAATAGAATACTCATCCATGCCCAACAAAGACAAGAACAGTTGTCAGCAGCTAGAATCACCTCGAACATCATAACTCCAAACGCCTAGACTCCAAAACAAAAACATAAACATTAACAGCTAAGATAATATGCCTTTACCAGAACCCTCTAGCACTCCTAGTAAGCAATATGGCTGAAGTACCAGACAAGGACTTCAAAATAACAATTGTGCATATGTTCAAGAACCTTAAAGAAGGTATGAACAAACCACTTAATGAGACTTCGAGAACAGAAATAGCTGAATGAGATAGTGAAAACAATTTAGGGCAAGAAAGTAGAAGCTAACAAAGAGACAGAATCACTAAAGAACACCCAAATTGAAATAAAACTGGAAATGAAAAACTTTGGAAATCAAACAAAACCCTCAAAGGTAAGGCAGAACAACCTTTCACCTGTATCTCTGTCAGCTAAACATTCCTTCACATGTTTACCCCAGCAAAACACCATCCAACCAACTTTCCAAAGAACCCTTAAGTTTCCACTTCAAACAATCAATAAACAGAACCTCATAAGACAGAAAAGCTTCATCACAACGAAAGACACAAACATTCAGGCAGGTGTCAGAGCACAGAATGGGTAAAGATCTTTACTAATTACGCATCTGACAGAGAGTTAGTATCTAAAATATATAAAGAATTTAAAAACCTGAACATTAATAATGATAATAATAATAATAATAATAATAATAATAATAATAATAATAATAAAATGAGGAACAGAACTAAACAGACTTCTCAAAAGACAACTCACATATGGCTGAGAAACACCTAATGTTCAACATCTGTGTAGGAACAGGAAGGAACATCAGAAAGCTAGGAATAGATCTAGCTCAAGATCCAGCTATACCACTCTTGGCCAGACACCCAGAGGACTCTGGATCCTACTATGTTCATCATCTGGATCCTACAATGTTCATCCATGAACATTGCTGTTCTGGTCATAAAAGCCAAAAACTGGAAACACCCTAGATGTCTATCAACTCATGAATGGATAATAAAAATGAGATACATTTATATAATGTAATATTTTCATCAGCTAAAAAATTAAATTTCTGGGTAAATGGATGGAGCTAGAAAAAAATAATTCCAAGTGAGGTAACCTGGACTCCAAAAGACAAATATTGTATGTTTTCTCTTATATGTGGTTATGAGCATTTAAGCCTTCACAGTATGTATGCTATAGTCTGTATAACCGCAGAAGAGGTATTGAGTTAGGAATCAGGGGGAGAAGAGGATCTCCCAAAGAAGTAGAAACAGAATATACAGTTACGGAGAAATGAGGATCCTGGAGAGCAAGGATTTAGTGGAAAAGGGGATGAAAGAAACAGGTAAGGAGGGAAAATGAGGAGGAGTGATTAACATAAAGGGCCCTATGGAAACACTCTACTGTAGAAGCTTCCATATATAGTATACATATGTCACATATAGTCAATATAATCAAATATATATTATATATAATATATATTAAAGAAATCTAAATGGAGTTACCAAATAACAGGGAGGCGATGGCCCACTTATACATCTTTGTCATGAAGTAAAACCCCAGCACCAGGAATGGATTGCATCTAGTTGAATTGTTGGTCAAAGGAGCCTATGGAAACCTCCAAACATCTCAGGCTATTACCAAGGCTATTGGTTTTTCTCCATAAATTAATGGTCAGGCTCTACTGGTGAAGATAATACATAGCTCACTGAACATGGATTTGTCAAGCTCGTGTTTAGTTAGAGGCTTCACCCATACTGATCTGTGTTCGTGGATCTGGAACGACCTCTGCACACTATGAGAGGAGAAAGGTAGCCATCAACCCTACAACGATCTGCAAACCACGGCAACCCACAACAGTGACTTGCTCACAGGCTATTCTGGTTTAATAGTAGCATGAAGATTATAGGAGTAACTAACTACTCCCTAACTGGATTTAGGGCCGACCTCAAAAGATGGAATCCATAGAGGACGCTGCTCAGATAGCCAAGCACCTGAGACAGGGTAGTCCATTGGATCCAGAGGTGGGTGACTCCAAGGAAACTGTCTTCCAGACACAACATATCGATGACATAACATATGAACTCACAGGCACAGAGCCCGCACAGGTTCAAGACAGATAGGGTCCCACTGCAGCGATGGGGAGGTGGGCATGAACTCTTACCCCTAACCAAGAAGCTACACTGGCTTGCAGAGGAAAAATTAGCTTTCTCCAATGGAGTTTCATGGAGTACATTAACCACACTTAAGGCTAGCCGCAACGCTCAGCAGTGGATGGCCAACACAAAAAGAACTCAGTGGTATTATTGTGGACATTTTGTGTCTTATTGTTTTGTTTGGGCATATTTTTTTTTGTCGTAGTGGTCTTTTGCTTGTATATTATGGTTTCTGATTTTGTGAGTTGTTTTTTGTTTGTGTATGTGTGTGTGTTGCAGAGTTTGATACCACTGAGACCACCAGACAAAATTTAAATTTAAAAGATAAAAAAACAAGTTTATTTATAGCAATACTGTGTCAACAGTCACTTTGACAAGCTGAGAGCTGCTTCAGAAGAGGAAAACAGGAACTGAAGATTTTAAAGGTACAAATCACAGTTGCCTCAACTCTGGGGAATTTTTGCTCCATGAGGCATTATTCTGGTTTTTTGTTTGGTTTTTTTTGTTGTTGTTGTTGTTGTTTTTGTTTTTTTGAGCAAGCAGTCATTACGTGAGATTACAGAAGCAGAATGCATATCTGGTCAATGTCTTAGGATAAGAATTACACAATAATGGGAAATGAGCCAGGTGACTCTGAGACCAGTCTCCTCTTTGGATTGCTGTCAAGACTCAACTGCTGATGGAGCTGACCTTAGGGTCGTGGTCCACACACATCCTGTCAACAATCCTTAGACTAAAAGTAAGGTCCTGCTGACTTCTAGGTTTTTCTTTTTTCTACACTGTAACTTAGTTTGAAACTTAAGTTTTAAATGGAGCTAGTTTTTAACCATTTTGTGTGTGTGTGTGTGTGTGACACATATATGAAATGAGTTCATGGTGTAGGCGAATGATCAGAAGTAAAATTGAATGAAACACACTATTTAGTGAAACAATATTTTTAAAAAATCCCAAATTTTCAAAAAGCATGTTTCCACACATAAGAACTCCAAGTAGACATGACCAGAGAAGAAATTGACCACAACATATTAAAATCAGGATGTCAAAAGTACAAAGTCTTGGGGGGGGTAGGTGGGGGCACACCCTTGTGGAGGAGGCAGGAGGGGGGATGGGATAGGGGGTTCCTGGGTGGTGAGGGGAATGGGGTGAGGGGATAAAATCTGAAATGTATTTTAAAGAAATATATATACATATATATAAAAAAATGACACACCCTAAAAAAAAGTACAGAGTCAAAAGTAAGCCCGTTAACCCAAGAAAAAGCGCTCACACACAAAGGCAGCAATGCCAAATCACAAAGATTGATCACCAGCAACCAGAAAAGCCAGAATAGCATGGAATGAGACATTTCCAACTCTAAAGTAAACAACTGTGATCCAGAAATGCCATATTCTACAAAATGATCTTTCAAAAATTGGTGGAGAAATAAAGGTATTTAAAGACAAACACAAATTAAGGCAATCCTGCAGCAAGTCCTCAGTGGAGCAAACACATCACATGGGAAGGCAAACAAAGACCTGCCTACAGATTGACAAGCAAGGCTTGGGAAAGAAGCAACCACATCTGACATGGCAGCTCAGCAAAACTTCAGAACTATTATGGGAGCCGAGAGAAAAAGCAATAACCTAGCAGAACAGAATGCCACCTAACACATTTACAGAAAAGAGCGAACCCCTTTCTACAATAACCTTAATACAAATGGCCTCTGTTCACCACTAAAAAGATATAGATTAAAGAACTGGATTTAAAGAACTATATGCTCTCCCCAAGAAACACACTTAGCCAACAATATATCAAGAAATTTCATATCAAAGTATGGAAAAACTACCAAGCAAGTGGACAATGTAAACTAAAACTCATTAGAAGGGATAAAGGGGCACTAGATTAGAGGTCCTTTTTTTTTTTTTTTTTTTTTTTTTTTTTTTTTTTTTTTTTTTTTTTTTTTTTGCAGACTAGTGGTATTGGGTTTTCTCCTAGGTCCATGGGATAGAACAGAGAATTTGGAAATAAAACAGCCAGGCTGGGCCACTTGAATTGGCAAAGGAGGCAAAAACATGCTTTGGAAAAAGAGCTGTACAGTCAATAAACAGCGCTGGCCAAGCTGGCCTCACCTGTGGGAGAATTAAATTAGATTTATATCTTTTGCTTTGTACAAAATCCAGTTCAAAATAGATAAAAAAAAAAAAAAAAAAAACCTTAATGCAAAATCTAAAAGTCCTGAAACTTTAGAAGAAAATACGGGCTACAGATACCCCTCAAGATATTGGGGAAGGCAAGACCATTTTAAACAGAACACCAGCAGCACAGACACTAACTCCACCATCAACTGATGGAAACAGGAAAATAACAATTCTCTGTACAAGACACAGTCAGCCCAGAGATGGGGAGAAAATCGGTACCCGATACACTTCAGACAAGGAGCTAATGTCCAGAACTTAGAAAGAATTGTGGAAATTAAATGCCAAGGGAATAAAACTGTCAATCAACAAACAGACAAATGAACTGAATAGACTTTTTTTTTTTAAAGGAAGGAAGAAAGGAATGAAGAAAGGAAGGAAAACAGATGACTAGCCAATTAAATATTTAAAAAAGAATCCTATACCCCAGTCCTCAGGGAATGCCAATCAAAACTACTTTGAGGTACCACCTCACCCCCGTCTGTTGGGGTGTTGTCAATAAATCTGACAACAAATTGAAGAGGATGTGGAAAGACAGGAACTCTTATTCATAGTTGAAAAGGATTCACTGTTGAGGATGCAAATTGATACAGCCCTGTAGAAACCAGTTTAGAGATGTCTCAAAAAATAAAACCAGAACTAGCACATGATCCAACTATTCCACTCCTGAGTATATGTCCAGCAAACCACACCCACCCTAGAGATATGTGCATCACTGTGTTAATTACTGTTTAATTCACTATGGCAAAGAATTGGAATCAACAGAGGAACAGACAATGAAATATATATGTGCATACATATATATAATATGTTATATATAATGAAATATAATTACAATGGAATATAACATATATTAAATATAATGGAATATTGCTCAGCTCTAAAGAAAAATGAAAGAAAATAAAAATATTAGAATGTATAATATCCAGTGAGGTCACACAGTCTCAGAAAGAAAAAAACCATGTCCTCTCTTGTATGGTGAATCTAGGGAATATTGTAGGTACACATGAAACAAATGTACCTGTGGGTATGGTATGACATAGAGAAGAGAGAATGAGAAAGAGTGAACACTAGGGGGAAGAAGAGCTGAATGCAAGAAAAGGACGTGAGCTATGAGAGAGAATATAAAATTGTTTTTCTAGTTCTAACTTGGTCATAGATCTCTCTCTCTCTCTCTCTCTCTCTCTCTCTCTCTCTCTCTCTCTTTGGTTTTGGTAGTGGATAAATAAACACCTAAAGTATATTTGATAAAGTATATAAAGTTTACTAAATCCTGCAGCTTTCTTAGTTACAGTTATTATTGCTTGTTATAAAAATACCAGGACCAGAACCAAGTTGGGGAGGACAGGGTTTATTTGGCTTACATATCTTTAAGCACAGCCCACTGAGAGAAACCAAGGCAGGAACTCAAGCAGGGCAGGAACCTGGAGGCAGAAGCTGATGCAGAGACCATGGAGGAGTGCAGCTCACTGACTTTCCCCTCATGGCTTGCTCAGCCTGCTTTCTTCTAGAACCCAGGAGCACCTGCTGGGGTGGCCCCACCCACAGTGGGCTGGAGCCTCCCACTTTAATCACTAATTAAGAAACTGCCCCATAGAATTGCCTAGAATCAGATCTTCCGGAGGGTTTTCTCAGGTGAGGTCCCCTCCTCTCAGATGACTCTAGCTTGCATCCGATCGACATAACTAGCCAGCAGAGCTTCCTTTCTGAGTGCCTATTGAGCTAGCTGTGAGTTGTTTAAACTCAGGGTCTGGTTAATTTGGGTATGTGATGTTCTGATTTATTTGTAAGTTACTTTTCTACAATAAAGTTTTAAAATGTTTAAAAGATTGTTTTCAGACCATGGTTACCACGAGTCATGGTTACTACGCGTGCCTGACAGGGAGGAAATCAAAGCCAGACGTGAGGGATGCTAACTCCGAGCCTTAGACTTGAACAGACAGAAACTGATTGCACAGGAATGCTGGGGACCTAGATTGACCCCCTTGAAACATTTCTAGGATAAAAAAAAAAGACTCATAACCATAAACCTCAGCTCTGACTCAAGCTTGGAATCTTCGGGGGATTCAAAACAAATGAAGGCGATGTTCCCAATTCTCCCTAGGCCAGACTCTCTGGGGCACTGCGGAGTCTCAAGCTCAGCGTGTGGAACCCACTTGATCTTTGTCAAGGCCTATGCCAAGGCCAGGGAGCAAAGCACCCCAGCCCTGAGCTTGGCTGCAAGGAGTGGGGACCAGATCGTCAGTGAAATGCCTGATAGTAACAGAGGAGCCACAAGCCTTGTCTCCATCCAAGTCATGACTGGGAACACTGTTCTGGACCATGTGTCTCTTTTGGGCCTCAACTCTCTAATTCCCAGATTGTCCAAGAGCCACTTCACATACCCTTTTAACAATTTCAAACTCGGGGCCAGTGAGATGCTTCTGTAGGTAAAGGTGCCTGAAACCAAGCATGATGACTTACTTGCTTGATCCCTGTAACTCCTGTAACTTCGATGGTGGGAGAGGATTGATTCCTGTGGGCTATCCTCTGACACACACACACACACACACACCACATTAACTACATGAATAAAAAATTTCAAACTCAGACTTAAATTTAAGTATCATATATACATTCATTGAACTTCCTATTAGCAAATTCACCCATGGAATCAGAAGGCAGACTTGAAGCCAGAAGGCAGCACCCGACTGTTCTGGGCCTCTCTGCCCTCCAAGTGCAATTGCTGACTGGGATTTTACCTGTTTTTGAGCTTTATCTGTAAAATGGTGTCTTAGTCAGGGTTTCTATTCCTGCACAAACATCATGACCAAGATGCAAGTTGGTGAGGAAAGGGTTTACTCAGCTTACACTTCCACATTGCTCTTCATCACCAAAGGAAGTCAGGACTGGAACTCAAGCAGGTCAGGAGGCAGGAGCTGATGCAGAGGCCATGGAGGGATGTTACTTACTGGCTTGCTCAACTTGCTTTCTTATAGAACCCAGGACAACCAGCCCAGGGATGGTACTACCCACCACAGGCTGTGCTCTCTCACCCTTGATCACTAATTGAGAAAATGCCTTTCAGCTGGATTTCATGGAGGCATTTCCTCAAGGGAGACTCCTTTCTCTGTGATAACTCCAACTTGTCTCAAGGTGACACACAAAACCAGCCAGTACAAGTGGGTTACCAGTTAACATGTTCATGATGAAGCTAGCTAGGGCTGGGGAAAGCAAGCTGAGAGCAGTTCTCCGAGCTGCATGAAGAGTGCTGGAGTCAGGGTCCATAGGTCAGCTGGGGTGCAGCCATGTAAGTGCCTACCTTTTTGGTAGATGAAGGAGGCTTCCTTTCTGGGAAAGGGTATGCTCCCAGGCCAAACAGGGCAGTATTCTGGAAGTTACTAAACTGGCCGGTGGAGGAAAGGATTTGTGATGGTAAATTCTGGTCAAATGGACTGAACAAGGAGAATCCTAGAAAATCAACAGAGCTCTGCTGGGTCGGATCTGAAATGTCCCTCAAGGCCCGTGTGCTGAAAGTCCTGTCCCAAGCCTGGGGCAGGACCAGGAGATGGTGGAACCTTTAAGAGATGTGGCCTAGTGGGTGGAAATGAGGTCACTGGGGATGTGCCTTTGCTCCTCCCCTTTTTGGTCACCTGTAGCGCTTAGGGGGCGTGGTCGCGTTTCTTAGTAAGCTACACAACCACAGGCACAAGTCAGCAGCAGCAGCAGCAGCAACTACAAGGGATTGAATCTCCTGAAATTTAAGCCAAAGTAGGTCTTGCTGTCTTTAAGTTGAATTTTCTCAGGTCTTCTGTCACGGTGGTCGAAGCCCAACTGACACAAACATGCTTCTGGTAGGTCTGTGACAATTGGCATATGGGTCAGTAAACTGAGCGATGACCTGCCTGAACATCGGCGGAGTTGGATGAACAGGAATCGAAAGAAGCAGGAACTCAAACATGCTTATGCATTGACTTTTCAAACGTAGGGTGGTGCATCTTCTGCCACTGCCTGCAGATGTCAAACTCCAGGTTCCTCAGCATCTGACCTAGACTGACAGCAAGCCTGTGAAGCAGCACTTGGTAGAGCCAGTCTAATATCTCCATCTTTAATCGATTTATTTAGTGTGTATTTATACATGTATGTGGGTATGCATACATGTATGTTCGTATGCATGTGTATTCATTTGTGCAAATGCAGGTCTGTTCATGGCGTGGCTCCTGCATGGATGACCTCTGCAGTTCTCACCTTCCACCTTGTTGGAGATAGGTTCTCTTATTTTTCCAATGCTTGCTGGCCTGTGAGCTTCTGGGAGTTCTCCCTGTAGGAACACTAGAGTTACAAATGTTCAAGCCACCTGTCTGGCTTTTACATGGGCTCTGGGGATTTGAACTTGTGTCCTTGTGGTTGGTTTTACCCACTGAGCCATCTTCCCAGCCTTAACAACCTCTTGTTACGGCTGCTCATACGTTCTGTTGGTTCTGTTCTTGCTCATGAATACCAAGCATGGGAGTGCAACTTCCATCCACCAGCAGCTCGATTGGCCGCTGATTGTCTTACTTCCTCCAGACTTGGGAACTGTCCCAGCCACTCAGCACTACAACTGGCAGGTGGCAGGTAGTGGCAGAAGGAAGGACCCAGAAGGAGCCACTACAGATCAGCCTCAGTGATGAGTCCCCACAGCACATGGGAACAGGACTGTATCCTTTTGAGTAGAAACCCAATGGCATCTCTCAAGCAATGGCTATAGGCCTCCACTACAGCCCTCTGCAGTCAGCTTTGAGTCAGATTTCATGTCCAGAAATCAAGGACCAGTATCCATGAGACATGTCAAGCATAGAGACATGTGTGTTTGGGGTGAGAGTGGGGGTGCCAGGCTCTACGTAGAGCAGGTCACCGAAGCTAACAAGGAAGCAAGCAAGCATGCTGGGAGTATGGACACAGTTCAGCCCCTGTATGTATGAGGGAGTGCCATTATCCTATATAATCTTTGGCTGGTAGGGGCAGCAGCAGCTAAAAACTTGTTCAGAATGCAAATGTTCAGGCTCAGTCTGAACCAGAAGTGAGACAAGCGGGGCTCAGCACCACACAGTTTAATAAGCTCCAGGGAATTAAGATACAGGTCTCAAGTGTGCAAGCCAAGAAATAAAGACTATAATCTGTCAGTCTCAGATCCAGAGATCATACTCAGAAGGTTTGGGTCTGTAGGCCAAGAGTGCAGGTGAGTGGGAGGGACTTATTATAGTTGAGAGTAGGAAGGGGTAATAGGAAAATGAGGCTGTAATTGGGGGTGTGGGAGGGAAGTCAATTAAAGATATATATTATATATATAATATACATACAGTGTGTGTGAGTGTGTGTGTGTGTGTAGTTTAAATGAAATTAAGCCACTGTAGAGAGAATCTCATATGTAATACCTGTCAATAAAAATGCCCACAGCCAATGAGCTGAGACATAAAATAGGAGGTGGGACACTGGCAGGAAGAGAGAGGATTCTGAGAAACAGTGAGAGAATAGAGATTTGAGCCGGAATAAGAGGGATGTTGAGGGAGACGTGAAGGAAGAAGCAGCCCGGACTGCAGGAGAGGTAACTAACCATGTGGAAGACATAGAATAGTTTGAGTAAGTTAAATATGTTACTAGATAGTCAAGGAATAAGGTTAAGCTTGTGGCCTAGGCATTTATTAATGGATACTTAGTTTCAGAGTCATCATTCCAGGAGCAGGGGCTGGGAAGGAAAAATGGGTTATTTTGTTTTACAAGCCGCTTGGACTAGCGATGCTTCCCCTAAGAGCCATAGACTATCTAACAAATACCCCAGTACCAAGCATGAAAAGCTTCCTTTCGAGATGTTGGTTGGAAGAATTCAAGAGATTCTCCCAAACAATACAGGCTTGCACTTGGTTGTTTCTGAGGTTGAAGGTCAGTCCTTATTGCTGAAACACCATGAACTTAGGACAAAGGATGTGGAGGAGCTGAGCTGGACCTTCTGAGAGCCTCCTCCCAGCGGACCAGCTTCCACAGCCTTGGAAGGTGCTATGGGAGCTGCTGAGGGAAGGAAGCAACCAATAGTCCTACCCAGCTGTAATGCCTTTTAACCATAGCAACGACCAACATGGCAAGATCCTACTGCGTTAGTAGTACTGATATCTTGGCAGAAACCAACAACTGTCTAATTGGATTTAAAGCTTGCTCAACAGGACGGAAATCATACATGCTGCTGTAAACCTAGCCCGCTACCCCAGAAGAGTGAGGTCACAGATCTTAGAAGAGAATCTACTACATACCACTTGATTAAACTAGCCTAATTTGTAACAGTGTTGTAGTTATCCTTATACCCACAGGTAAGAGTGGCTACCAGCCCTTACCACAGAAGCTTCTCTTTGCGGCAGACAGATGTCTGATGATAGACATTACAGAAAAAAATGACAACTAGTCAAAATGCAGAGAACAATGGACCATGGTGTACCCAGCCCCAGTAGATATATCTCAAACACAACTCATGCACCAGACCCTCAGGGAGCTTTGTGGAAGATGGCTACAGAAGAATGTAAGAACCAGAAGACTAGGAATCATGCTGTGAGATTATTATCTCCTAAAAATAACAGAGAAACTTTACCTACAATAATTCAACCATACAGCTGCCTAAACAAGACACAAGCAAGCACAATACCAACAGACATGCTAGCACAGAAGGAAGCAGGGGAATCTCACAGGGCACCACCGTAGACAAAAAACTATAGTCAAGTAAGTGATGCCAAAAAGGAAGAAATAATTTTCCCCAGGGATGAGCCCCTTATCTGGTTATCCAATATCAAGTGGTCAGCCGTAAAATCATGTGTGTGCAAGCAACACAGAATGGACTCTGGAGGCTGTATTTATATTTATATGTGTGTATGGAACAATAAGAATTAAAGAAAAGGAAGCCAGGAATGAATGAATCAGTTTTTTAAAAAATCAATAGTGATTTGAATAGAGAGAGAATTCTTTAATTAATATTGATTTTCACAGAGAACCATTTATTCACAAGGCGTTAATAATAAAGTTGTCAAAATGACACTGCAATCAGAAAGCAAGCTTAAAAAACTGAGCAGTAAACATTCTGACTCCAGATTAGGAGCAGGAAATTTAAATCTTAGCTTTCAGATTTTCTAATGCAAAAAGAAAACGAGCAGCCAGTGAAAGCCAACATGGCTGCCTTGCTGGCTTTTGCTCTCCGGCTGAAGCTCAGCTGCTGTAGGTAGTGTGCGTGCGTGCGTGTGTGCGTGCGTGCGTGCGTGCGTGCGTGCGTGCGTGCCTACGTGTGGGGGTTTGCTCATGCATTTTGAGTGGGGTTTGTTCCCCAGCCTGGGAAAGCAATGAGCCAGATGGAGAACACTGAAGTGGTGATTCCCCCTTCTGAACCCAGCCTGGGCGTCTAGAACAAAGCCTTGTTTGGGCTGCTGTGCAAGTGAGGCCATTGTGGTGAGCATTTCAGTCCCTCCTGATTGTCATTCTTGGTTCTGGTCCCCAGGGTTCCAGAAGCAGAGAGGCTTGCTCCCAGTATCCACCCTGGCTCCCCATTTTCCCTCTCCCTTAGCCTGGTTTTGCCAAACTGGGTCAGGCAGGATGAGGACAGGAGAACTGTTAGAATTGGCTGGTTTGCTGTGCCAAGCGGTACGGGCTGACTTAATCTCCAAACTACAATTTAACATACATCTTGACATTTGGACTAAGGTAAAAGGGTTTTATTCAAAAGCAAATGGTCTGTGTGTGAAGCCGAGGAGCAGGTAGAGGCAGGCATTGTTCCAGAACAATTGTCCTGATTATGGAAAAACTCTAATTTTGCAGCAGGGTAACTCAAACTTTTAGAAAGAATTGCTCTGTCTTTTTTTTTAAATGCTGAGTTGATGGGAGTTCATTTTATTCACTGATACAATAGACCAGATCAACTCCTGAATGTCAGAGCTCTCACGTCCACATGCTCCAATAACTCAGGAGTGAAAGAGGGAGGAGAGAGGCCAGAGAAATGGTTCAGTGGCTGAGAACACTTACTGATCTCCCAGAGTACCAGAGTTCGGTTCCCAACACCCATCAGGTCCAGAGCATCCCAAGGCCTCTATAGAAACCTGTGTTCCTGTGCACATCACCCACATGCACATAAACTAGTAAAAATAAATCCATAAAGGGGAGAGATACAAGGGAAATGAGGTGAGGTTTGAGGAATTCTTCACATGGGGTTATCAAAATAATCCTTTAAAAAAACCTTTAAAGTAGAGGGGTGGGGGGTAGTTTACTCAGTAGAGTACGTGCCATCAAAGCATGAGGACCTACCTTTGATGTCCAGGACCCACATGAAAAAGTTGGGTGTGTTGCCACCCATCTCCTTGGAATCCTAGCACTGGGAGGTTAAGATGGGAGCATCCCTGGGGCTTTGTGCCAGCCAGCTGAGCTCAGTGAACTCCCAGCATTAGTGAGAGACCCAGTCTCAGAAAGTGTGATGAATGATGCCTGAAGAACAGCTGCCTCCACAAACACACACACACACACACACACACACACACACACACACACACACACAGTAGAACTATGCGTTCCCTGTGCTTCCAAGTGGGTCATGATCCTCCACCCTCTGAAGCTGTTGTCTATGCCCATGCTCTGCTTGCCCCTTTGCCAAACAGGGTCATCTCAACCTTCAGATGGAAAGAGAGCTGTCACTATAAAGTGGGGACATGACAGCTCCTAGGTATGGTTGAGGAGAAGGTTTTTATTGTAGATACGAGGGAGAGCACAGCCAGAGGCATCTGGAAGAGTCCAGAGCAGGGAGACAAGTAGACCAGATATGACCAGGAGACTGAACTGGACCATGATAGGAGAACAAGAGAGAGAGAGAGAAAGAGAGAGGGTGGGGAGGGAGGAGGAGGAGAAGGGCAAGAGGGCAAAGAAATGGCCAAAATGGCAGGGTTATATAGAAATGAGAAGCTAGGGGAAGGGAGGCCATGAGCTGGAGATATTTAGGGGTGGTGTTGGAGAGAATTGCTGACAGGAGCCACAACTACTGAGTGAGCCTGGAGGCCAGCATGCACTTGGGCATATTAATAGGCATCTCAATTAGCCATTTGTCCTGAGTTTCTTTCAGACTGGCAACCACGTCCTTCAGGAGGAGTGACAATCCCTTTCCGGTGCTCCTTTAAGATCCAGCCCCTATCGGAGCTGCTCCTGAGTACTGCCCATCTTCGTATTGCTGTTTGCAAGGTGTGTCTGCAATGGAAGAACTGATCCTGTGTTGTTTAGTGCCGAACAGTCCGGGACAAAGAAGTGTGGTCACAGAGTATACAATCCACAGTCAATTCTGGATTCCGAGATGCCACAGAGTGATTAGACAAGGGACTGGTTAAAGCATTCAATATTATTTGAACACTGAGGGCAGAGGCAGAATGCTAGGTCCAGACATAGCTAGAGCAGTTGTGTAGAGTAATGTTTGTGGTTCCTGATCCCTAAGGACCCAGATCAGGTATGTGCACAGTGACTGGAGTCTCTGGTCCTTTGTTGTTGCTTGTGACAGGGTCTCACTGCAGTTGGCTTAGCTGGCTTGGAACTCGATGTGTAGACCAGGCTGTTCTTGAACTCACAGAGATGCACCTGTCTCTGCCTCTGGGTACTAGGATTAAAGTCACGAATCCCCATGACTGTGATATCTAGAGCCCTTGTATCCATAAGTACCTAGAGTAGATAATATGGAACAGTGCCTGGAGTCTTTGTCCCTAAGTACCTGGAACAGGTGTAGGAGCAGTGCCTGGAGTCCCTGGTCCCAAGGTACCCATGCAAGAGTGCATAGAGCCCCTGATCCCTAAGTACCTGGGCCATGTATATGGAGCTGTACCTGTATTCCTAAGGTCCTTAAGTGGCTTTGCTGAACACTGCCCAGAGTCCACACACTCTAATTTCTTGTAGCATCTGTGTGCCACCTCCCTTTAAATAGCTGGGTTACTTTTGCTCCTGAAGCATATGTGATAAAAGATTTTCTTTCTCTTATAAAAAGACTTTTATTTTATGTGACTGTTTTGCTTGTGTGTATGTGTGTTATGAGTATTCTGTGCCCCTCAAATCCAAAAGAGGGCATCAGATTCCCCCTGAAATTGGAGTTACAGATGGTTATAAGCAACCATGTAGGTGCTGGCAGCTGAACCTGGGTTCTCTGCAAGAGCAGTCAGAGTACTTAACCACTGAGCTACCTCTTTGATCCTGTGTTGTGATAGTTTCTAATTAGTGGAGTGTTTCTTAGGTTAACTGCTTCTTGGAGGCTGGGGGCTTACAGGCAGAAGTTCCTGACAGATAAAACTACCGCATCACCTCAATGAAGATGTAGCCTTTCCTCTGTAGAAAAGACTTGGGTCATCCATGGCCACACTATTATTGGCCATTGCAGGGAGGGCCACTCTGCCTGGGTGATCTCATTAAATAGCCCAGCCTGGCCTCAAGTTTGTTTTCCTTCTACTATAGCCTCCCAAGTGCTGTGACTGCAGGCTTGATCCACAACACCCGTCTGTCTGCTTTGCTACATCCTTCCGTGGATATTCTGGCCCTTGGGGCCTTCCCCAGACTTTCTGCTTGGGGACCTGGCCTTGAGTAGCTGTGGCTTAACTGGAGGCAACTCTGTACTGCACAGATTCTACAGTGACTGGCCAGGCTCAGGAGAGATCCAGCACACACAGTGTCCTCCATCAGGGTCTTCCAGTGAGGCTGGCAGTGTTGACAGGAGAAGCACAGAGGGAGGAGCCCCTCCGGATTATGTCCTTTGGTTTGTCACTCCCTTATCTGTCTTTTGTTGGGGTTTTCCTCTCTCCTTTTCAACAGCAGCCCTCTGGAAACCAGTTCCACACATGCCTGGCTGGCTAACGAGTATCCTCTTCCAGGGAACCTTGGTGATCGTGTTTGAATAAGAACCCCAACCTCCTGCCCAGCTGTGTTCAACGAGCAGGTTATTAAAGTGCATTTGAATGGAGGCCTAGGTTTTATAGCTGCATTATAGAAAAAAGAGCCTGGTGTGCCTGCTGACTTGGGAGTCCTTACACAGGAATGGCCGACAGCTGGTCTAGTGCTTTGGCCTTGCTTTGACAGGCCACTTCTCTGCAGAAGGAGCTGTGTCAGTGTCTCTGGGTAGCCAAATAGGAATAGAGAGGTGCCAAAGGTAAGCAGATGTCCCTGCCCCATTACTCAGACCTAACTCATTCAGCACAAATAACCCCATGCTTCCAGGGGAAGATAGCATATGGGGAGAGAGGACAAAGGATGTCTTACATAGTTTGGTCCTAATGAAGTGATGACGTTGCTGACTTAAGACAGAACCGCACCTAAGAGCAGAGGCTGGCTGACATGCTGAAAGTCTTCGTCCTCTGCCCAAGGGCCACCTGCTCCCCAAGCCAGAATATTCCTATTCCTTCAGAGAGGAGAGGCTGACTCAGGAGCCAGCAGCAGCTGCAGGGTCCTCTTTCCCAGCAACATCCACAGGCCGGACTCCATCTGACTGTGTTGCCTCCTCCATCAGGAAAATCTGCAGTCATAGCCATGTCGAGACATAGACATTGAAAGCTGGACATTTACACCATCAGGTCACTAGCATGTGCTGGGCAGGAGCCAGTGCCCAGCCACTATAAGCTGCCGTGTGACCAGCACTGAGTCACTGATATCTGACCCATCAAACCCCAGGCTTCTTCTGGAGAGCCAAGATTACTGCTCACACATGTGTATGTATATGTACACACACAGAGACAGGCAAGTATACAGGCACACACGTGTGCACACGCACATACACATACCCTGTCCCTGTAGCATTATTGTGGGAATTGTGGGAAAATGTTCCTGTCCAGTGCAGAGTTACCTCCCAGGTTCTAGGAGGCCCAGCTCTTTGAGGAAGAGCAAGGACAATTGTAAAACTCAGTGACTGACATAGACAAGATCCGAGCCTCCTGAAGTCACCCTCCATAGTTGCCTGGCCTCTCTCCCTGCCCCTTGTATAAGTTCCCTCCATCGAGAAAATGTGGCTGAGCCGGGCAGTGGTGGCGCATGCCTTTAATCCCAGCATTTGGGAGGCAGAGGCAGGCGGATTTCTGAGTTCGAGGCCAGCCTGGTCTACAAAGTGAGTTCCAGGACAGCCAGGACTACACAGAAAAACCCTGTCTCGAAAAACCAAAAAAAAAAAAAAAAAAAGAAAAAAAAAAAAAAAGAAGAAAAAGTGGCTGAGACCCTTACTCCTGGGAAAATGGACTTAAACAAAACAAAAAGCTATCCCCCCATCTAATGCAGTTGGAGCCACAGCAAAGGAAGGGATATGCTAGTGATGGCCTTCCTCCACAGGGAGCTCTGAGCACCCTGGCAGAAACTAGTATGGGCCAGAAAAGAGCATTTGGAGAGTAAAGACAGCTGTGGCTGTTTGCACTGTGGGGAGCAGACTGTAGACTTGGCCCCACGACTTTCACCTGCGGAAATCAGTACTTTTCCGCTGCCTGTTCCAGACAGAATCAGCAAAGACTAACCTTGGGAAGAATCAACTTCAACACCTGTTTTACCTGCTGCTGCCAGCAACACACCCTGCTGAGGGTACCTGTGGAGAGTCCCTTTGCTGTGCTGTGACTCCTGCTGCCAGTACTGGGACAGGCACAAAGGGTTGGCTTGTTTGCCCCACCATGACTAGATCCAGCCTGGAAGTCTCACAAACTTATTGCCACCCCTCTTCCACCGTGCGTTTCCTATGACTCTGGGTGCATTGCCACTCAGAACTCTGGCCTTGGTGAGTGTGAGGTCCTCTGTAAGGTGACATCTCACTCACAGCTCCCAGGTTCTCAGGAGAAAGGTCCCAAGGGAGTCAGGGAGAGGTTGATGTTCTTTTCTTCATTTAGTTAGTTTGTGTAGCTCAGCATTGTCAGGATACAAATACCAGAGCTACCAGTGGATTTATGGTGCTGGAGGCCTCAGCTTGTGACCCGCAGCCATTAAGCCCAAGGCAAGGTAGCATATCCTAGTGGGAGCACTGGGGCAAAGCTGCTCAGCTCATGGCTACACAGGCAAACAGGAAGAGACCAGAGTCCCACAATCTAGACTGACTAGAGACACCATCTGCTAGTTCCCACCACCTCTCAGGAGGGCCAGGCTGAGGATCAATCTTTCGTGGATCATTTTGATGTAAACTCTGCCTTCTGGGCTATTTTTAGGTCCAGGTCTGTAGTATAGAGTCTGCTCACATCACTGTGAAACAGATCTCCAGATTTCATCTTGCAGATCTGAACTCTGAACTCAATATACATTCTCCATCTCCCCTTAGGCCCTGGCAACCACCGTACTCCTTTCTGACCCTATGAACTTGAGCAGATCATCCATGTGAGTACCACCTCAAGCACATGACAGGACTTCTTTCCTTTATACAGCTAATACCCTCATATACATACACATATATACATATATGCATATATATGTTGTGGTAATTATTTAAATTGTCGGCATCCAATCTGGCTTTTCTTACTCAGCTGCCATGTTCCCAACTAGCCTAGGCTTGCAGCCAGGAACGGCTGTACAGACCCCACAGCTCGAGTCATCCACTCAGGCGGTCAGAGACACTGGCCCTGCCACCCACGAGACGCCAGCGTGGGAGGTGGCTCTGCCAATCTTCCATGCTGTCTCCATGGAAGATTGTGTCTCTCATGGGCTTAGCCCAGACCATCCCGCCATCCACGTGGGCTCGGTACAAATGAGACTCTAATGCTTAAATTATCCAAAGGCTTTATATGTTTGGTAATGCTTAATAACAAGATGCCCATACAATCAGAAGTGTAACCCAATACCCAACCTAGATATAACAACTACCTTTGACTGCAAGAGACACATGCACATCTGCTTCCATGTTCCCCTCTCTCTGGTCTCTCCCTCCATGTTCCCCTCTCTCTGGTCTCTCCCTCCATGTTCCCCTCTCTCTGGTCTCTCCCTCCATGTTCCCCTCTCTCTGGTCTCCCCTAGCTCCTCTTCTTCCTTCTCCTCTTCCTCTCCTTACTCCTCCCACCTTAGCTCCTCCCAACTTGTGGGAAAAATATCCCGCTACACACACACACACACATTCCCATGTCTCTCTCCTTGGTCATACTGGGAATTGAATTGAAACCAAGTACTCTACTGCTGGGTATCTTCCCATATGTTTTTCCCCCCTTTATTTTAAAGCTTTAAGATATGGTCTTATTAACTTGTCTAGTCCTGCCTTGAACTTGCTGTATAGCATAGACTAGCCTTGAACTTCCAAACTGCCTGCCTTGGCCTCCTAAGTAGCTGGGATTACAGACCTAGGCTGCCAGGAACTGCTGCTTGCCTCCCCTCGCTGACTGCATTGAAGCTCCTGAGCAGGTGCACCCCTGATTCTGGGCATGCGCAGCCCTGCTCTGCTCCAACTTTTGGTTATATAATCAGAAGTAGGTTGCTGATGGGTAGCTAGATTTTTTTTTTTTAATAAAAGGTTTTAAAGTTTAGTGTGTGTGTGTGTGTGTGTGTGTGTGTGTGTGAGAGAGAGAGAGAGAGAGAGAGAGAGAGAGAGAGAGAGAGAGAGAGAATGAATGGTTGAGCACATGGAGGTCAAAGGACAATTTGTGAAGCTGATTCTCTCCTTCCACGTTTCCACGAGTTTGGGAGATGCAGCACAGGTCACCAGGCATTTGCAGTGAGTGCCCTACACACTGGCCCATCTCACAGCCCTGGTTTTTTGTTGGTGGTGGTGGTGGGGATTTTTGTTTTTCAACACAGGGTTTCGCTAAGTAGCCTTGGCTGTCCTGGAATTTGCTCTGTAGATCAGGCTGGCCTGATCAGGCTGATCAGGCTGGCTACAGTGCTCCACCTGCCTTTGCCTCCACAGTGCTGGGATTAAAGGTGTGCACCACCAGTGGCCCACACAGCCTCCACGCTGTGTTCCTGGGAATCTGCTCCACGGGTGTCCCTAACAGTGTCCCTAACAGTGCAGAAGATTGCTGGTTTGCGGCAGCTTCAGCTGTGTGAGGGTATTGCTCTCTGGAGTAGCCTGCAGCTTTGTTTGGGGCCTGCTCTGATGTAATGCACTCCACCAGAACCCGAAGCCCTGGCCTTTTTGTGTTTTAAAGGCAGCTGTGCTTCGGTTTGGTCTGAGTTCCTCTGTAGCTGGAGACTCAGCAGTAGTCCAGTGCCCTTCGGCTTGCATGCTGTTCTAGGAGATAGCCAAGCCCCTCGCTGTTCTTTGTTTTTATTTTGTCATTGTTGAGGATGGAACGCAGGACCTCTCATTTGTGGTGAGCACTCTGCCATTAGGCTGTGGGCCCAGGTCTTGCCCATTTTCCAATTATTTGGTCTCTACTGCTGTAGTTCTTTTGTCTACTCCCAATGTTTGCTGCTGTCTGTTATCCTATTTGCAGATGTTCCAACCATCCACAGCCTGCCAGCAGGGGTACCTGACCACAGTGAGCTCAGCAGATGCCCTCAGCTCCAGGTGCTCTCTTTCCTACCCTCACCTTGGGACTGGCAAGCCAGCTCCACAGCAAACAGAACGAGCCCCTTCATCACTTCAGTGGTGCCTCTCTCTGCCAGATGGTTCCTTGCCATGAAAGTCAAAGAGCAAATGCTGGCAGTTGGAGCTTCAAACTGAGTGTCAGCCTCATACCATCCCCTTCCCCACTTTCCTCAGGAGCCAGAGCCTCTGCTCCCACAGGGCCCCAGTCTGTGGAGATGGGGTGTGTGTAGGTATCCAGTGGGACCACAGACACAAGGCTGAGAGAGGCCATTGCATTTCCATACTGGTTTTGGGGAACTTGTGCTTCAACTAAAAGATGGGACCATTTGCCATGATCTCATGTTATATCAGGTGCTTCTGAGGTGAGTGAGAGAAAACCAGTGAGCTCTGGGGCTCTAGCTTGCCCCATTTGCTGGATTTGTCTCTGAAATGTTCCCCAAAGCCTCGAATGCTAAAGACTTAGCCACCAGCCTGTGGCACTATCTAGAGGAAAGGAAAGCTTCAGGAGGCATAACCTAGTGGGAGGAAGTTGGGTCTTTGGCCATGTTCCCTTGATGGGGATACTGAGATCCTGCCTCTTCCACGTTCTTGGCTTTCTGCCCATCATGAGCCTACAGCATTTTCCACTCAGGATCCCTGCCATGGCTCTGTGCCTTAGCATGGGCTTAGCGACACCAGTGTCAGGTGACCATGGACTAAAATGTCTGAAATCATAGATCAAAAGGAACTCTCCCTTCTTTAAACTTGACCCTCTGAGGTTTGCCACAGAGATGAGACAGCCTGTCACTGTTCCTCACAGCTTTGGCAGGGCTGGGCACAGATAGCCCTTCAAACAGCCCTGGCTGGGAACTGCCAGAAGGGGAGCCATGGTAAGAACCCGACACTGTGTGTTCCAAAGGATGGTATAGAGGCTGGAGAGATGGCTCAGTGGTTAAGAATGTACTACTCTGACATGGGTCAGGGAAAGATGGACCCCACAATAGGTGGGAGAGCTAGCCCCAGGGTCATGAAATCAGGAGAGCTATCCCTGGCCCCTCACCAGCTGTAGCACCCAGAGGAGAGGGACTTGCACCCAGTCAGCACAATAGAGCTGACACTAACGGCAGGGGTGAGGGTGAGCTGTTCCTGAGGGTGAGCATGGAAGAGCTGGTTCCACTACTTGGCCACTTGTTGGCTGTTTAGTGTCATGGATGAGGGAGAGATGATGTTCCCCAAACCCCAGGTCATGAGAGCGGGAGCTGGCTCTGCCCTTGCCAGCTGCAGAATTGAGTGAGCTAGCTAGGGTAGTGCTAGAGAGCTCGCCCTGGTGGTGTGGGTGCAGGACAGCTGGGGGGCTGACTAACTCAGCTAACACCCAGGGCCAGGGCCAGGGCCAGGGCTTTGAGTTGGCCCAACCACTCCAACATCTACCCCGTTGATGAACTGCCAGAGCATGTGAAGGGGCCAGTTCTACAGATGCAAAGCTGCAGGATCTCCATGACAGGGCAGCAACAGGATATCCAAGAGGAGCCTGGTGAGGATCCAGTATTGATAACGTGTCCGAAGCCAGAAGCCTAAAACCAGACCAGTGACTCATTGCAATAAACATTTGCAAGTAAAGAAGTGTGGACAAAGGGTATATATATATACTGTGTGACACAGTGTGACACACTACAGCTTCTGCAACGAGATGTTTTTTCTTTTGACGGGGAGGTTACAAGGGTGGAGGGTAGGTATGAAAGGATGGGGAGATGAGTTGGATTAGGGCACGTGATGTGAAATTCATGAAGAATTAATAAAAAGTTAAATAATAAAAGAAGAAAATGTAACACTCTTAATTCCCAGTACTCACATCTGGTGGCTCATAACAGCCTAGAACTCTAGCTGCAGGGGATCCAATGCCCCCGTTCTGGTCTCCATGGATACTCGCATGCATATACACACACTGACACACAAATAAAGACTCACAGGATGTCAGCATATTGGGCAATGACATTAATCTTGATACTGGCAAACCAGGAACTCAGCACTATAGCTGAACATCCCCTTCATCCTCATCCCAGGCATGGCCCACTCTGCACCAGATGCCGTGCCTTTGTCCACAGATCTAGCTTCTGTTGCTCTGTGGAATATGGGTGGGATTGGTCACTTGGAATGTTTCTATGGAGATCAAAAACAGAAGGGAAGGGGTGTTTTTTTCCCCTTGTTGTTTGTGTGTTGGGGGGTTGTTTTTGTTTTGTTGGTATGTGTGTGTCTGTGTGTTGCCTGCTTGTACATTTGTGCACCACATGCATGCCTGGTGCCCAGGGAGGCAAGAGGAGGACATCGGATCCCTTGGGACTAGAGTTACAGAATAGTGGTAAGCCTCCATGTAGGTGCTAGGAATCAAACTCTTGTCCTCTGAAAGAGCATCCAGTGCTCTTAACCACTGAGCCATCCTCACTCCAGCCCCAAGAACAAGTTTTTGATAGCATTTGTTGAGCCAAGCAGCATGTGCCTTTGTCCCAGTGTGTGAGCTCCGTGGGGATGAGGGCTCCATTGCTGTTGTTACATCACACAGTATTAGAGGCAATCTGGGACGATTGTCAAAGTCAGTGTAAAGGGCTGGGGTGTGGCTTGGGGGTAGTAAGCCTGCTCTTTTTATATAAAACTTACTTTTAGCCAGTGCATTGTTCCTCCACCCCACCCTGTCTTATGTGTCTGACTATCTATGTATTTGCTTCTATGTGTCTGTCTGTCTGTTGCTCTACCCCATCCCCATTGGTCTGAACTTTATTTTTCCCCTCTTTAAAACCTAGAACTTTGATAATCTTGAAACTATTGAAGAATTCTAAAGGCTTGATTTTTGTTGTTGTTTAATTTTAAAACGTTTTTCTTCAAAACAAAACACCTTGATTTTAATTCTAGGAAGTGAACACAGCTATGTCCTTGAGCGTCATTTGTGACCTTCCCTTCCTCATGTTTGGCTGTTTGGGCTGTTGGGAGCTGTGCTCAGATAATCTATCTGGGACAGTGTGTGAGGGTGTGAGGAGATGCCCTTGACAGCCTTTCTTGGGCCCTTTGGCCCTCCCTCCCTCCCTTCAGCAGGGGCTTGTGTTTTCTGCCCACGTCAGGGTTACACCAAGGTGCCCGTTTCCAGGGATGCAAACAAAGCTACAGATGTAACCAGGGAGAAGCCCTGTGGTGTGTGTTGGGGCTGTAGTAAAGCCAGGCTAGGCAGTGGCAAGACTGGTCTGTCAACAGCCCCAGCTAAACAGGCAAAGCCCAGGAGACCCGGAGACAAAACTGTCGAGGGTGGTCCTTTCTCTGGTTACCCTTCCCCCAGTCAGCACACAGAACACAGTCTCAGGTCTGGGCCTATATCCTTGCCAGCAGTGACTCCTACAGAAAGCTGTATGAAACATGTACATGGGGTAACTTTCAAAGCTGAGTGTTTTTCCCCTTTGGTAAAAAGAGATCACCAATAATAAAAATTTCACTTTTGTTTAGGAAGCTGAAATGGGATTGCAAAACAGCTTGCAAAATGGAAACCCCAACCAGCATGGTAGCAGGCAGGTTGTAACCTCATGGTCTCAATATGGCTGCATATCTCTAGTCTTCACTGACACATTCCATCAAGGAAAGAAAAGAAGGAAGAATGTCTATCTTTTGTGGTTTTTTCCTAGACAAATGAAAATTATCCTGCAAATGCAATCAACTGATTTCTGTTGCTGATGCTAGGTCATCACCTAGGCACCTCTGGCTGCCTGGAGACTAGTTATGAGCCATGAGGAATGTGATGGTCACAGCTTGCTCCCATGTTGTAATTGTGTTCCTTTGCCTGGGACTGGAGTGGGGGTGGATAAAATATACCAGGCACAGATGATCTTTGACAAAAGGAAAAGCCAGAAATGCCCACATTGTTCTCTGGAGTGTTTAAATCTCCCTCTGCCACCTGCTCCTCTCAATACGTCCAGCATCACCAACCCATCTCAGGAGCACCAGACAGACTCTGGAGGGCTGTTTTGGAAAGTGCTCTGTGTGTGTGTGTGACAGTGTGAGGATGATGGCAGCCCTGCTGTCCTGCAATCCTGGGGATGGCTTAGGGAGCCTCTGTGTCTGCAAAGGTTGGATCTGGTTCCATGAGCCTCTGGGTTCGGCAGTCGCCATCAAGTGCGCCTTGCTTGAATGGGCGTCTTTGCCTTTGCAGAGGCGTGTTGGGGGCTGTGGAGCAGGCTTGGATCTCAGCTTTAGATGTTGGAGGATTGTCTTATGTCCATAGCCCTCTTAGGCTTCAGCTGACCCATGTCAGCCCTAAAGTGGCTTGGCTACCTCCTGCCACCTAGGGTGGCACCGCTTCCTGTGGGTGATGCTTCTCTACTGTTGTCTCACTGAAAAAATCTGCCTTCCTGTCCTGCAAGCTCGTTCTTACTGACCCTCCTGCAGGACTGGCCAGGCTCCTGGGCAAGGCCCTTACCATTAGACCAGATGAGGGCATGCACTTGACTATGGGACATAATGAAGGGAAACAGACAGCTGTTCCAGAAAGATGGATATTGGCCACCACCATCCAGCCTTGTCATTCATGGAATGTTTTGTCTTCTTGACAGATCCATATCTTTATGGTGACACACCCTCCTCATAAGCCCCCACTTACCCCCAACCCCCAGCACAGGGAAACATGGCATTGTACAGAGCAGGTCTGGTGTCTTGATCTCTCGTTCCTGAGGCAAGGGCTGGATCATCCATGTGAAGTGGTGAGTCTGGCTGTATATGATGCCGAATGCTGACATATGCCAGGGCAGGAAAAGAATTGTGGAGAGTGGAAAGGAGGGGAGGGGAGGAGAGGAGGGGAGAGGAAAGGAAAGGAGAGGAAAGGAGAGGAAAGGAGAGGAGAGGGGAGATTGGGAGAGAAGAGAAACAGGCACTGAGTGTTGTGTAGCAGTTTCTTCTGAGACTAAAGCATTCCATCTCCCAGGAAAGCTCTTTAAGACAAAGGTAAACAACTCAAAATAGCTTCAGGAAGTGTCTGAAAATGACCAGATTCACTGCTTTGTCCCTCCGTTCCCAAGGGTAGACAATGGAGACTATTAAGAGTCTCTCTCAGACAAGCCAAGCTGCAAAGAAGACTCAGACCAGATCAGAAGATTCTCCATCCAACTGAGTCACTTGGACCCTCTCTAACTGTTGAGCTGCCTGCAGGCTGTGCAGTGAACGCCAGGTTCCGCTCCTGTAAGTAAGTAACCCTTGACCCATATTCCTGTAACTAACACCAATAACTCATTGATTCACCGAGTTGGCCTTTGGTGATGTCCAGACGCTGGTCTGTTGTGGCTCTCTATCTGGGGTGAGTAGATGTGAGTTTCTCCCAAGAAAAGTTTTGTCATACACAAGGAACAGGAGGGGAGGAAGGGAAAAGAGGAAGAGGAAGGAAGGAGCAGAAAGAGAAAGGAAGAAGAGGGGGAAGTGGAGGAGAAGGGCATTGGAGGAGAGGGGAGAAAGGAAGGAGTAAAAGGAAGGAGAGAGGGTAACAGGAAGAGGGGAAGAAAGGAGGGAGAAGGCTCGCATAATCAAGGCTTGGCTCTCCCTCAGCCTGGTGTGCTGACGGCAGCCTAGTGAGCAAAGGTTAAGTTACCAGTGTGCCCTTTGAAGGGGACACTGGGACTCCATTTCCTCCTCCCTGCTCCCCAGCTGCCATGAATGAGCAGAGTCTTCCATCCCATGCTCCTGCTGTGATGCCTAGCACCACTGCAGGCCTAAAGCAACAGGACCCTGGAACTGGAGGCCAAAACAAAGCTTTCTAAGCTGGTTCTCAGCTACTTGCTACACTGACCACAGATAGTACAAGTCATTATCTGTGTCTGGCAGGTGCGTGCCTTATAATTTCTCCCCGATTTTGTGCTTAGGGAGCCTGGCCCAGCCCAGTGCTCTCTATCACCAGAGAGCAAGTGACCATGACTGGCTTCCCCATGTGGCTTCCTGTCTCCTCTCTTTCCTTACCCAGCTTTCATCTGAATTACTCTTACTCTTTTTGGGCTGCTGAGGCAGAAAGAGCATAGGCTGGACGTTTATGAACAGTAAGTGTGTTGCTCACAGCTCTGAAGGCCAATGGCCCAAGATCAAGAATATGCTGGCACATTGGCTATCTATTACACCCCCTGAGTAGGACACTCTGTCAACATCGGAAAGGGACAAAAGAGCTCCCTGGGACCTCCTTGATAAGGACACTTAGTTTCCTTATCCTTTCCTTTCCCTGTTGCTGTGATAAGATATTCTGTTCAAGGGCACTGTCCTTCACGGTGAGGAAGTCCGAGGTGGCCACTCACGTCACATTCATAATCAGGAGATAGAAACATGGATGCACGCTGGTACTCAGCTCTCCTCTTCCATGTATACAGTCCAGGATCCTGTCCAGAGCACGAGGCCTTCCCACCTCAGTGAACAGTCAAGATGATCCCCCACAGATCTGCTCAGAGAGCCATCTCCTGGGTGATTCTAGATTCCAGTCAGGTTGACAGTTGGCACCAGTGATCACTTGCACTAACCCCAGTTTGTGGACTGTCTTGTCCTGCCCAGTTGCCTCCTAACACCATAGCCTTGAGAGCTAGGATTTCAGTATTCCATCTTGTGATAAATGCATCATCCCAGAACCACCTGCTGGGCCTATGCTTGGCTGTGCTGAATTTCTCAGGCAGGAGGCTACCTCACTCCCTGCACTGAGGATGGCTCTTCTCACACTTCCTTCTCCCTTTGCAGTTGTAGTTATCCCTGGCCAGGTGGTTACATAAGAGTCCCGCTTGCCAACTGTCGCCAAAGCCACCTAGAAAATCAAGACACCAGTGCTAGCTGGCTGCAGGCTAGCTGAAGCTCCTCCCACTTCTTTCAATGAAGAAAAACCAACAACATGCATTTCCTGCAAAATTAAACTGAGTTAAGAGGCCAGAGAGAAGCACGGAGGACAGCACATCCCGGCCTCTCTGAGGAGCCGTTGGCAGCTAATGGCTGTTGGGAGACAAGCCCATTTTCTTTAAGGGTGTGACCCCTAGTAGTTCCACCATGCTCCAGAGCAGGCTCCACCCCCAAGAATATTTGGGCTCTACAAATTAGACTTGATGGGTTTAAAAAAGAGAGAAAAACATGAAATTCAATTGGTAGAGAGGTGGAGGGGCTGGGAGGAGCTGGGGTAGGCAGGTGAAGATGATAAAAATACACTGTATGAAATTCTTGAAGAATTAATAAAAATATTCCAAAAATGAAAAATGCGGTGGGGAAGAAGTGCCCACTTTGGAAACACCTCCAGTGCTGACATTATCTGGGTCTGGTTTCATCCAAGGACAGTATCATGCAGGTGTCCTGTCTCTGTGTCTGCCCTCTCTCTATGGAATACATGATGTCAAGTGACTCATTTAGTCTTTGGAGGCTTTGGCTTCTTCATCTGCAGGGTGAGATGAGAACCCCAGGCATCCCCATCCCCACAGGCTCCTCAGAAACACTCCTCATTCCCTCTCTTCACTCCTTCCACAAGAAAGGCTTGGCCAGGCTTGAAATTGAGTGCCAAGGGGCCAGCCTAGGTCATGTCCTTACCTCTAGATATGGATCACACTGGATCAGGATTCATCCTCTAGTTAGAAGGTAGCCAGACTCTAGCTAGGGCTTTCTGGGCCCTTGGTTTGCCTCAGTTCATCTGTGACATCTTCACAGGAACAGCAAAAAGTGTTCCCGATGTGTCCCTAAGGAGAGTGTACCTGGGAAATGGTAGACCCAGGGACTGCGGTGCCCTCAGCCAGAGCCCTGTGGAGTTCAGAGAAATGGGGGTAGAAGTGCTAGCTCTGTCCAATGGTCAGCCAGTGCCTGCTCCAAAAAGCTCAACTTTGGGGCCCAGATGTTCTAAGCCTCATGTTTGTCCCTTCTGCTCACCTGGGTGTTCCATTCACTGCCCCAACACCTCAGAGCCAGCAGTTCATCTAGATAGAACCAGAAGATGCACACAGATGAGGACAAGCAAACTTAACTGAAGGACAAAGGGCTTGTGGCTCCTAAGTCAGAAAGAACTGTAATGTGAGTGGTAGAGAGAGACGGGGATCCTCTTGAGTCTCCAGCCCTCCTGAAACCCCAACCTGGAGAAGTGCAGACAGTTCAGAGCTGTCTGAGAAGGAAGTAAGCCTGTGTAAAGCTCAAAGCACAGAGCATGATCTCTGGCAGGGTGCCCCATGGCCTGGGAACCCGGCCCAGGGGAGGCTTGAAGCAGGAGGATGAGGAAAATTCAAGCTTCCCTGGGCTCTGTAGCAAGCCCGTCTCAAAAAAGAAGGGAGGAAGAAAGTAAGGAGGGAAAAAGAGGGAGAGAGAGAAAGAAGGGAGGGAGAGACTGTAATAGAAACAATACACCTTCCCACTGAGAAATAACTCTGTACATTTAGAGATAATAAAGGAATAGCTCAACTGAAAAAAAAAAAAAAAGAGTGAACACATGGGCCAGCTGTGGCTAATACCCAAGGAAGAGCTGGCCTGGAATAGATTTTACTAACTTATATACACTTTAGGTACATGCATCCCACATGTGCTGTTATTTTTAAATATCTTTCAAGCCCTGGCCCCAGTTTATATTTATTTAAATAGAGACAGGAGACTGCAAATCTGGCCATTTGGGCAAACTGGAGATTTACACAGTAAAGACACTGCAAGAATTATTTCTTAAGTTAAATTGTTGTTACCCAGGATCAAATTGCTCACCTGGCAGAATATCCTGATAAAAGCACAGGGGACTTGATGGCAGACCAGGACTTAATGATGGTTGACACTCTGTGCCACCCCATCCCACCCCTGCTGCAGCTTCTAGTTTCAGGCATGTTCTTTGATGTAGGTATGGACCTAATGGCTGGTCAGTCCTGGAGAATAAACATTTACATTCTAGCATCCTTAAACAGGCCTTGTGAACATAATTCTTATCTTTGGGGTACTTTGAAGGCAGCAGTCAGTCCCTTAGCTAAATTCTATTTTGTGTAAGCACCCCTTCCAGTCCACTCTCAGCTAGTGTATTCCACTGTGCCTTATAGAGGACAGGGTGCTCACTGCCCTCTCTCCACACGGTCACTTTGTTTTATTCTTGGTGTGCAAGGGGAGGGACAGGCATCCTGAATGTCACACAGAATGTGTGGTGCCCTCCCTTCTTGCATGCCTTTCTCCCTTCTTCTTTCCTTCCTTCCCTTTCTCTCTTCCTCTTCTTTTCTCCTTCATGGTCTTGATGTAGAAGAAACTCCAAGTAATAGAATTAATGTTATAAAGGATTATAATAAATTTGTTTAACAAAGCAATTGGTCTGTCATTTCTTTACTATCATTTCAAAACTGGAGTTAATAATCAAGGGGAAATATTTACAGTGAGTCCAATGGGAAAATACTTTTTAGAAGGGGTTGTCTGACAAGTGAGAAGAAACAAGAAGACAAACAAGAAGATTTTTTTTAAGGGGTTAATAGAAGGGATGAAGGCTGAAGCTTTGGAATGGCTGGCAGACAGAAAAAAAGGTTTGGCTGACCAATAATTTGCATGAAAATGTCTTGGTAAAAGCTCAGGAGGAGTATGGCCTGGGAGCAGAGATGGACCACTTCAGACAGTTGGTTTCTGGAAGGGTCTGCCTTGCTTCCATCCTACCAAAGGCTGTTTGGTGATTTATAGGGACACAGATTGAAGAAAAGCAAAAAAGGAAAACAATGGATAAAAAGAGATTTTTTTTTTTCTGCGCTGATAGGCTTCCACAGGAGTGTTTCTGGGAGAAGTCTGGATGTGGTGGTCTCTCTTTGGTAAGGAGAGGTGATTGTGAGGAATAGAGAGGGGAAAAAAAGAAAATGGCCTTTAGAATACCTCACTAATGGGTTTTGTTTTGTTTTGTTTTGTTTCCGAGACAGGGTTTCTCTGTGTAGCCCTGGCTGTCCTGGAACTCACTCTGTAGACCAGGTTGGCCTCGAACTCAGAAATCCGCCTGCCTCTGCCTCCCGAGTGCTGAGATTAAAGGCGTGCGCCATCGCTGCCCATTCCTCACTAATGCTTTTAACGTTCTTGTTTGTTATACTGGCTTAAACAATGATGTCACTTGTTTTTGTTTTTGATTTGACTACTAAACAGCCTGAAAGGACCCATACCTCACATCCGCGGTGCATGTTGTGTTTCTACAGGAGAGTGCAAATAGAGACCATTTTTCTCTTTTTAAAATGAAATCCTAGTTGAGTAATTAAGACGATGTTTCAGGAGCATTAACTTTTTAAAATTTTTACTTGAAATTTATTTTATGTATGGTGTATGGGCGTTTCGCCTGCTGTATCTGTGCGTCACTTGCATGCCCAGTGACCATGCGTGCCAGAAGAGAGCATCATATCAGATTGGAGTTTCACACAGTTGTGAGCTGCCTACCTCAGCTGGGACTCAAACCAACATCATCTGGAAAAGCAGCCAGCGCCCTTAACTTCGGAACCCTGGAGCACATTTTAATCTGTGGTCAGCCTAGGTTTCTCACATCCAAATAAGAATATCTTTTATATTATTTCACACAGATAATCATCCCCAGTATTATATAGGCTTCTTAGAATGTTTGTATTCTATCATGAGACCACAGATTGGATGATTGATAATGAACAGAGATTACTTACATACACAGTTGCAGAGGCTGAGGAGGTGGTGGTCAAGGGGCCGAGTTTGGCAAGGGGCTCATGTTCCTGTCATAATATGACAGAGGTGTTGTGTAACTAGAGAGCAAGAGAAGGAAGGCCTTGCTTCTACAGCAGACCTGTTCTCTTCATAGGAATTCACTCCTAAAGGAACATTGAATCCATTCATGTTACGCAACTCATAAAGGGGCCACCCCTTGACGCTGGAGTTTTGTTTCTCAAATATGAACTTTGAGGACACATTCCCACTCTAGAAAAATGAAAAAAAAAAAAAAACCTGCTTAGATTTCCTATTTTGCTATGGAGGTATTCAAAGTAAAGTTAAGCAATGATTTAAAGTCATATCATTCCCAAGAGGCGGAGCCTGGCTTGAAGGCAAGCAGGCTGCCCCAAGCCTGACCTCTCATCCACAGATCTGATGGGACATGGTACCCTGAGAAGCCATGGAAACCTGCCCAAGACAGTACAGTGGCAGCTTAACTGGATGGAGCCTCTGACTCTGGAAGAGTCTCCCTATATCTCAGTGGCACCCTCCTTTTCTGACTTTGATGAGCATGGCTGTACAGACATACACTTATTTGCAGTAATCAGCTTTACAGAAGCCAGAATAGGGGGCATTTTTCTGACATCTGTTTTCAGTGTTGTGAAGTCAGCTCTATTCTTTGTCACTAATTATATTAACTATTTTTAGGGCAAACTGTCAATGCACCATACTTATTCATGCTTCCTACATTACCAATTTGTTTTGTTTAGCCGTGTCTATTTATATCTCAAGAGCTTTTAAAGAGATGCCCTCATTCTGCCAAAGATAGATATGGGGCTTGTAATTAAGTTATAAAACACATTAAGGGAGAAAGATGATGTTTGGTTGCTATGAGGATATTATCAATGGCTACTAGATGCTGTTTGAATTCTGAATAAAACCTCACATTAACATTTTGAATCAAAAGTTACAGATCAGGGAGGAGCCTGACATCACCTACCTGTAGATTTTAGATTTACACTTGGTATCAAGGAAGCTCTGTGACCTTGTGATCCTGGGGCTGCTACTTTAGCCCTGTAAACTTTAGTTTCCTTCTCTATAAAACTGAAAACTAAGATATACCTTCCAGAATTTCTTGGTGAATTAAATGAGGGTTGTAGTGGTTTCTCATCACTCTCATTCCACAGCAGTAGTGATAGCTACTGCCTGCTAACACTGCTGTTTTACAATGCATTTCCCCAGATGTCTCCAGGGATGTCTAATCTTTTCTGGCACACCTGGTTCCATTTTAGGCCATTCTCTTCTCCATTCTCCCTCAGGAATCATGGCCTCTCCCCTTAGGTGGAGAGGTCCTGGGTTAGAAGGAAACCCTACAGTTTTCTGTGGTGAGATGCATTCTTCTGTCAAAGATACTTGGTCCCACAAGGGCCTATATTTCCTGACCCCCCCCCCCCCTTTCCTTTAGGTGATTAGTCCCGAGTCATACTGTGAAGTTGTGCTCTATCAGTGGGATGAAGTGCACCTACGTCAGAGATAGAAGATGGTGGGCGTTTTGTTGAGTGGTTTTTTTTTTTTTTTTTCTATCGTAGCTTGGTTCATTTTCAAGAAGAACTAAATCACCTTGTTTCATTTTGTTTCAGTCTTCTTTTGAGCAACACTGAAATTATTCTTTCCTGGATAGTACCTCTGTTTGCAGAACTATCTGCAGCTCTGAAGAAAACAATTCTGAGACCCGTAACTAAAAACCTCAAAACACCATTGTGAAGTTCCACATTCCTGTTCCTTTTTGCTTCCAAGATGTGGATTCTTTGCCTCTCTTTACTGACATGGATCTTGTCACCAAGGACAGATGTCCTCTCCCAGTTGACAGCTTTCCTAATTCCTGGCTTTTGTTAGTCAGGATTAGGATTACTGCTACCTGTATCCAGAAATTTATAATAGAGCTCATTTGCTTGAAATGAATAAATACAAGCCTATCAGAAAGTTCTCCTATTTGGCCCAAGGTCTTAGTCTGATATACATATATAGCCTGGCACCTCCTAGATGCAAACTAAATGGTTGACGAACGATTAGTTTTTCCCTTGGTAGCCATGTGAAACTAGTTTGTATGTCGTGTTTTGCTGTCGCTAGTCCAGGGCCCTCCTGGAGGCTAGCGTGACACAAAGACGTGTAGGTCCTTGTCATCAGGATGCTCGCTGCCGCAGAGCCCCAGTTTCACATGGAGCTCACCAGCGTCATTCGTTCTTCCTGCCAGTCCCGGGGGTCGTCGTTGGCGTTTTAACCTCTCTATGTCATGCGAACTAGAAAAAGACACTGAAATAGATTCCCTAATCCTGGCTACTCAATTTAGCTGCCCCCCCCATCTGTCGCCTAGCAACGCTCGCTCGGGGCGCAGACTCAGAGCCTTTTCCCGCCCGGCCTCCCGGGCGCGCGGTTGTGACGCAAGCATCCCGCGACCCGCGGCAGCCGCAGGACGCGTGGTGCTATGGCTTCCTCTGGGGTGGCGGGTGGGAGACAGGCAGAAGATACGCTACAGCCACCGCCCGAGTTGCTGCCGGAGTCCAAGCCGCCGCCGCCGTCTCAGCCTCTGCCGGTCGCCGCGCTCCCGCCGCCGGCGGCTCCGCGGCCTCAGTCCCCCGCTGGTGCGAAGGAGGAGAATTACTCTTTTTTGCCGTTGGTTCACAATGTCATCAAATGGTAAGGGCCTAGGAAAGGTCAAGACACCACTTTTTGTGGCCTCTGGTGTCCGTGGTTCCGAGCTGCCAAAGCCTATGCGCTCTGGACCAAGCCCCATTTTTTCCCCAGAGGGACAACATAGTCGCCTTGAGAGTTACACTTTATTCCCAGGTGAAGCCCACATACTGTCAAATGCATAGGTTCTACAGTGCACTGTCCTTGGTCCCATCCCAGATCCTGCAGTGACTTGGGGATGGATCTCAAGTCCTTACACACATAACCTGAAGGCAATTTTATACAATAGTTTTAACCTTCGTTTTGACTGTTCATATGAAGCCTAGCGTGGAATTTCCCACTTGTAGCATTATGTGAGCCCTGAAAAGTTTTCGAATTTTGGTGGACCTCAGTCAGATGTTCAGACCCAAGATTTTCATCTTATACACAGTTTAGTTCCCATTTCAATGCCAGGCAGCATCTTACCAGTGTGGCTTTGTTAAGTACTAGGGTTGTACACAGTAAAGCCATTTACCCTTACAGGGCTTAACGGTTAGAAGCAAAGAAAAACAAACATAAAAAAAATTTTTTTAAAGTGGAGAGGGGAGAAGTGGTGCTAGAAAACATTTGAAACAAAGACACAGAAGTTGCTCCAAATGATTGTGTCCCCCTATTAACTTTATTCTAATAGAATATCCAAGGATGTGTCATCTTTTAGGCCCAAAGTCTCCAGTCTCCATGATGGTCTTTGTTTTTGTTGTTCCTTCTATATACATTTGGGTCATTTCCAAGAGGTACACTGTTTTATGCAAGCATTCTCAAGTGTGCTTTGATACACTTAGGTGGTGCAGAACAGTTACTGCCTGGTGCCTTTGGGTGCAGTCAGGATTCTTAGCAGCATTAGGAGATGGACAGCTTGGCAGGCACAAGGACCTGAGTTTGAATCCTCATAATTTACATAAAAAGTAAGAAAATGCTCTACAGCCTTGCTCTTGGGGAAGCATTTTCTCAATTGAGCCTCCTTCCTCTCTACTGACTCTAGCTGTGTTCAGTTGCCATAAAACTAGGATAGCACAGTGGCCATCTGCCACTCTTCAAATGACTGCAGAGCTCTGGTTCTCACGTTAACTCCTCTTGGCTTCAGACAACTCGAACCTCCTGTATATAGGGTAAGGCAGGCTGTCCCCTCTGTGTCAGCTGTTGGCAAATACATTATGAGATGGAAGTGAGGAAAATAAAAACCTCACCATCTCAGGGCAGTGCCAGAGTATTGGGTTATCCAGAGTAACTAGATATACATACAAACATTAAAAACATGGAGAATTAAAATGCAAATGGATACACATTCACCCATACCTCAGGAAGCATGCCCTAAGCCAGGAGAGCAGTTGGGTTGGGCCAGCCTCAGTGACAGGAAGTGAATTTACCAAGAACACTCTGTGAAGTTGAAGGGTCTGAGTTCAAGTCTCTGCTGAAGCTTGCTTTATCATCTTTTCAAAGCTTAGTTTTCCTGGGCAGTAATTTTCTGTCTTGATACATCAGTAGTAGATCTCAATGGTGGTGCACACCTTTAGCCCCAACACTCAGGCCACTGAGGCAGATCTCTGAGTTTGTGGCTAACCTGGTCTACATATCTATTTCCAGCCAACTAGGAACATTAGGTTCTAACTACAGCTGTGTGACTTAGGCTTGGGCCGGTATCTGACTTCTCATAGAACTGGGAGATAACTCTAAAGTGCAGACTGTGAAAGATGGCAGGTTGATCACATGGCTTGTCTAAAGGATGTACAAGAGATTTTTTATTTACCGTATAAGAACAGAAAGAACAAGCAAATGATTGCCAGAAAACAGCTGGCAAGGGCTAACTTACCTACTGACCCTGAAGCATCAGCCTTGACCATGGCCTTCTCCACACCTCAGGGCCCAACAGTGATAGAAACCTCTATAAGCAGTATGAAAGAAGGTGGTCTAAACAGGGAGAAGCTACTAAGGACGTGCCCACAGTCCCTGCTCCCTTCCCTGCCCTACACAGTTGGATAACCACCCTCTTCACCTTAGCAAACAGTGAAAGCATTGTTCTGCCCAGGATTGATCCTTTAGAACCATGGTTCTCACCCTTCCTAATGGTGTAACCCTTTGGTATAGTTCCTCATGCGGTTACCTCCCAAACAAAATTATTTTGTTGGTACTTCATAACTGTAATTTTGCTACTGTTATGAGTTGTAATGTAAATATCTGATAAACAACCCCCAAAGGGGTTGTGACCCACAGGTTGAGAACTACTGCTTAAGAAGGAATAGGCCAAAGTCAGTGTAGGACATAAATAGCATACTTTGGGGCCGAGAAGGGAAACAAGGGTTATGGCCCCTTGGCCACCCCTCACTGTGTGACTGCTAGCCTGGTAGAGAGAATAAGGTGCCTTGCCTCGAGTGTCTGACCAGCAGAAGAGAAAAGACACTGGGAAAGAAAAAGACCCTGGGGAGAAAAGACTTCTTTCTCAAAGAAAAACCAGGTCCATTATCCTACAAGAGTGAAGATGTGGCACTCCTACTCCGAGCCTTTAATGTTCACTTGTAAGGATGTGACTGGCAGTGCTGGCCATGAGGCATGTAAAAGAAACTGTAAGAAAGACAGGACCCAAGAGAAAGCAGCACGCGCAGTATGGTACTGTCTGCATGAAAAAGGTAGGTCCAGTTTGAAAGCTCTGGGATGTTGTGTGAGTTTGTAGGCCATCAAAGACATGAGGGCTGTGGCAAGGGAAGGGGAAGAAGGGACTTAAGAAGCCTGGAGTCGCAGTTCATAGTGGATGAGGCCACTTATGGTCCTGAATTGTAAGAGGGAGAAGGTAGGGTAGAAACTTGCTGGGTAGGGAAGAAATGCTATACTCTAGTACTGACTCCTGAGGTCACTGCTCAGAGGAGACAGGAAATCGAGGGCAGCACCTTTGGAGGTAAGCCTTGATTCTTGGAGGACTAAGCTGCTGGCAAATCTTAACAGCAGGCCTAGTGGTCCAGGGTGATGGTTCTGCCAGCTTCTGATACCTTGTTCTGTGCTTTCCTCAGCAGTCCATGAGCTGTGGCCTTTCCTGGGATGAGTAAGGAAGCAAAGCCTGAAGTAGAGGATGTCACCTTGTTTTAATTAGTAAAAGGAACAGTTACAACAGGTGACTGCTGGGAATACCTTAAGTTTCTTCTCTGGGTTTATTTTAGAGATGTGTGTCTTTTCAGAAATGGAATGCCATAGAAATGGGGACTAGGCTGCAGTGTGCCATTTCCTTGGGCTGCTATCCATCCCATTCTGTGCACATGGAAAAGTCCGGCTCCCTATGGGGGCTGTAAAGAATTCTGTGTGAGATGCAGCCATCTTCACATGTAGGCAGTTTGGTATTTCATTTTTGCAGCAGGCACCATGCTGGGATGCACAGCCCTTTGCTCAAGTTTATAGTGAGGTAAATCCTCTGCTGTGCAACCACTGAAGCAGGGACATGCAGTTTCTGTCTTGATAACCATTACTTGTTTCATTTTTTTAGCTGACTCTTCCAAACTTCAGATAAGGCTACTTCAGTTAACTTGAAAATTCTATTAACCTGAAATGGCCCATAAGTCCGCCACCTGTGAAGCAGAAAGACAAATTAAAGACAGATTGCATAGATGAAAAGTAGGAAGTAATCTGTCTCCCACTCTTCCCTCTCCCAGATCTGTACATAATTCCACAGAAGGCCAGCTGTCCGTCCTTGAAACTTTCCATCCAACATGTGCTCTGCTCCTGTAGTTGGAGGTGAGACAAGTACCTGGGTCTGCAGTGTCTCAGTGAGTTCTCTAGACACTTTCGAAGAAATTTCTAGTGTTGTGGTGTGTGAATATAACACTCCAGTCACTGTTAGCAAAGTTGGAAAGAATGCATCAATTTATGCTTCCATTACCAGTGTATTTCTCTCTTTTCTCCCATACCTCTGCTGCTGCTACTAAACTTTTAACCAGGCTGTTCTGATAGGTAGGTTAGAAATGATAGTTGATTGGTGTCTTTATTATTTAAGTATATCATCTTTTCATATGCAATCTTAATTTTAAGACAGGGTCTTACTGTATAGCTCTGGATGGCCTGGAACTTATGTAGACCAGGCTGGCCTTGAATTCAGAGACTTATGTGTCTGCTTCCTGAATGCCAGATTAAAAGGTGTGCACCATCATGCCTGGCTTACAATTTTAATTTTTTTGGTTTTGCTTTATGTACTCTTCCCTACTAGCTTCCTGTACTTTATTGAGCCATGCTTCCTGTCTCTGCCTTTCCAATGTAAACTCCCAGGTGGTTGACTTTTCTTTCATCTTTGAAATGGTCATGGTGGTTTTTTCCTCCTTAAAATTGTGATTTCATGTAGTCAGATTTGTTCAGCTTTTCTTTGACTGCTTCCGAATGTGAGCCAGAGTCATGTGACAAAAACACCTGTTAGAAAAACCTATGGGAGAATGTCTGTTTCCACTCACTGTTTGGGAGTGTTAGCCCATCCTGATGGAGTTTGGCAAAACACAGTCATATCATGGTGGCTAGGAAGAAGAGAGAAGGGAAAAGGGGGCAGGGAGGACATGCTCCCAGTGCCCTGTGCCTGCCTCCTAATGTCTCTAGAAATTCCCATTAATAGTGTTTAAAATATGAGCCTTGGGGAGACATTTTATATCAAAGCATAAAAGATTCTTGCTTATTAATTAAGGCCTTGAGACTAGGGTATGGCTCAGTGTTGGAGCACTTGCCTAAGGTCTGCAAGGTCCTGGGTTCTATCCACAATGCTACAACAGTAAAACTGAGTCCGGTTTATTTTTGGTTTCTAAGACAGGGTTTCTGTGTGTTGTAGTGTTGGCTAGCTGTCCTGGGACTTGATATGTAGAGCAGGCTGGCCTTGAACTCAGAGAGTTCTGCCTCTGCCTCTGGAATGCTGGGATTAAGGGTGTGGTACATCCAGGGCAAAAGAAAACGTCTTACATAGTGATCACTTTTTCCTAGAACACTTGTGCTTCCAGGTTTTTCTTTTAAGTTTTCGATGTTTGCAGGCTGTTTGTGGAGAGTAAAGAGTAGGCGAACTGTCTCCTCTTCCTCCTCTTCCCAATTCCAGCTATAAAGGTTATGAAATACTGTTGTTCATGTTTGATGCTGCCTTCTAATCATACATTCAATCTCCAGGTGTTTTTTGATCTTCTAGACACCCTAGTCTCTAATCCCGAGGTATTTTAGTCCTGAGCTCTTTATGGTTTGTTTATTCCCGTCTGAAGGTAGTTTTCCTTCTTGTTTCTACTTTTGCTGCCCAGCTTCCTAGTGGTCATGTGCTGTGGTTAGTGGGACATTTCCTTTTAACCTGTACTTCATTCATCCAGGTCTGTAACCTCAGTTTTGGATCTTACATCTTATAGTCACCTTTTTCCCCCCAAGACAGGGTTTCTCTGTGTAGCTTGGCTGTTCTGGAACTCACACTGTAGATTAGGCTGGCCTCGAATTTAGAGATTCACCTGCCTCTGCCTCCTGTGTGCTGGGAATAAAGGTGTGCACTGTCACCACCTGACTTACAGTTGCTTTTTAACTAGTTCCTTCTTTGCCTTTAAAGCCTCTGGAATTCATTCTGTGTGTATTATCACGTTTGTTTTTCTTTTTCTGAAGTTCTCTAGAGGAGTAGTGTACAGTATAATAACTCTACTGGCATTCAGGAGGCTAAGATGGGGCAAATCTCATTTGAGGCGAGGCTACATGGTAAGACCTATCTCAAAGAAAAGATCCTCTAGGGTTCCCTTTTCTTCCTAAACTGAGCTCATATATTCAGCCCTTTATTCATTGGTCACAGCAGACCACATCAGATGCCCTGTCTAGGCATATGCAGAGCCCAGTAGTTACAAGTGTCTTTAACTGGGCAGAACACTGTGGAACCTGTGTGTCTTTAAGGCCATTTCCTACACTGAAGAGTTCAGGGAGCCAGAACCTTCCACGGCACCCTGTAACTTTAGTTTTTTTTCAAACCTTATTTTTTACTGGATATTTTATTTATTTACAATACAGATGTCATCCCCTTTCCCCATTTCCCCTCCCTAGAATCCTCTTTCCTATACCCCCTCTTCCTTTATGCTTTTATACCATTTTGATTACTTGCATGTTTTAAGGTCAGTTCTAGGTTGAGGGTCTAGCAACACAATAGATGCAAATAGTCAAGGAACAAGCAAGACAATAAACACAAATAGTCAAAGAAAAAGCAAGACATTAAACCCAATTACATGAACACTCCCGTGATCACTGTTTCTAAAGGCTTATCAGGCTGACCAAAGTATCTGAGCCTATTTCCCTGTCCTAGCCCAATGTCATTTTCATGTCTGAAGCCTACTTCCTTGTTCTAGCCTAAGATTTAGATTCCTACCTGAAATTACTTCTTTGTTCTAGCCTAATATCAGATTCCTGCCTGAAGCCTACTTTCCTTGTCCTTGGCCAGTGTCATATTCCTGCCAAGCAGCCCATTTCCTTGTCCTTGGCCCATGTCAGCTTCTTGCCAAGCAGCCCCAAAGGCTCTCCCCCTCTCCCCGTTTTTTATTTCATTAACAAGACTGAACCTGTCTTAGGTCGTTCTGACAAGAATGCCTTTTTTACCCATCATGGAATATGCATTATCAAAAGCAATGCTCTTACCTGTCCTTGGCTTGCCAGCCTGTTAAATGAATAACTCTGTCTGGGGGTCCATTATCAGTTTCAAGTCATGTACTTTGGCTGCCAGCCTGTTGATGTAGTTAGAGACAAGTTTAAACATGATGGACAGGAATAAAAGTATTCCCAGGACAAGAAAGGCTAGCCTGATCAAACTATATATGTCATTCCTTAGGTTTGTCCAAAATGGAAAGCCTGACCTTGGGCCATGGATAATTTTATTGGCATTATCTGCAGCATCAAAGCTCAACAGAGCAGCATTCTTTAAATTCATAATCTCACTATGCAGAGTTAACACACCCAGAGAGGTGTTAGGATTATGCCAAATATCCTACAGGTGTCTTTAAACTTTTTTCTAATTATAATGACAATCATTGTGAATTTCAAAAGTAACACTACTCCTTTGTCATGATACTTGGGCTGGCTCCTAACTCTTGAACCCTTGAACCCTGATCCTCCTTCAGATAATTTGAATGGGTTATAGAGCATCATCTGTTGTTCCAGATACCTATATAAATCCTTTTGTATACTCAATACATCAGTAACATTTTTTTTTTTTTTGCTAGATGGTTAACAAAAATAGTTGTCTTAACCCCTTGTGTCAATGCTATTGCAGAAGCAGTGGTGCTAGCTGTTATACTAGCAATAATCAAGCCTGCTACCCTCTTGCTTCTGCATAAAGCCTAACTCACTTCTTCCAGCACTTTCAAGCTTTTTTTCATCAAATCTAGGTTTTCTAATACTCAAGGCAGTAAGACAAAAGCTGGTTGATAGACCCCTGTTACAGACATGCCAGGTGTCAACACACTAACACAATTGGAAATTATATAGTCAATGCAACTTACAATAAATGCTGTAGAAGAGACAAAACCAATTTTAGCTTGACAATTAAAAGAGCCTTGAAACATGCACTAACCCGTTTGAAATCCAGATCCTCTCCCAACTTTACTCTTGCTATCCTAACATATCGAGCTACAGCTAGCTTCCAAATATGTTCATGACGAAGTCCAGATCCAGTCTTCCAAAAGTAGACTGTTATTTCCCATATTGTATTGATTTCTAGACCAGTACATGATTGAGTCCTAATAGCTGGTCACCTTTAAGAAGAATACAAGAGACATTATAATTTCTCTTTTTGATTCTCTATTCCACAAGATCTAAAAACTTGAGGCAAGGCAGCTTGTCCCATCTGGGATATAGTCAAGCAAAGGTGGGTCAGGAGCATATGTCCAATACAGCTCCCCAGTCACCCTTGTCAGGGCACTCAGCAAGTTCACAGGTCAGCATCATTCTTTGTCTCAGCAACAGTATGTCTCACCAATCTTTTTAGAGTTCTATGGGCCTCTTCCACAATATCTTGTCCTTGAGGATTATATGAAATCCCCGTAATAAATTGTTGACAGAAAGTCTCAACTGCTTGACTACAATTGCCAGACCCATTATCTGTTTTTTTTTTTTTTTTATTGGACATTTTATTTATTTACCTTTCAATGTTATCCCCTCTCCCATTCCCCCACAAAACCCCTTATCCCATCCCCCCTCCTCCTACTTCTTGGCTCAAGTCAGCAGGAGGGAACAGGAGAAATGCCAGAAGTTGTAGGCTGTACCTTTCTGAGGGAAGCAATGATCAGCAAAGACTCGGAGACCCAAAAGTTTTGCAAAGCTAGTTCTATAAACAAGCCTAGCTCAGCCTCCATCATTGACAAGTCCTTTCTCTCCAAACATCACATGTCCTCTATGGGTCTTGCCTCAACACAAGTCTTGCTGCAGCACATGTGTCTGTCTCAGCTGACATCATTCTGCCTGTCAGCCCAAGTCCGTGAAAATGGCAAGAAACTGCAGCATACCACTAGAAGTTTTTTGGTGTGTTTCTCTCTATGGAGTCCAGACAAATAGAGCTCAAGTAGGCATTGTAAGGTGGACCAATACATGCTTGTCATTAGCAAAGATTCTTTCATCACGTGTCCTTTCAAAGCGTGCTTTAGCAGAACATCCTCTCTCCTGTGTCTGCTTCAGCAAAACGTTTCTTCATGAGTCTGCCTTAGTCTTTCACCTGTGTCCACTTCAGCTAAACCTTCCTTCACGTGTTTGCCCAAGCAAACACATGGGCAAGAGAAATTAGAAAGAAGACTGGGGATGTAACTTAGTGTTTGTGTGTTTGCCTGTCAATCATGAAGCCCTAGATTCACTTCCCTACTAGAATTGACAGGCTTTTCATTCATGTTTTTTTTAATATTTATTTGTTTGTTTATTTATTGTTTTGAGATAGGGTCTCTCTATATAGTTCTGGCTGTCCTGGAACTACTATGTAGAGTAGGCTGGGCTTGAACCCATAGAGAAATGCCTACCTCTGCCTCAAGTGCTGAGATTCAAGGTGTGCACCACCACACGCAGCATGTTTTCTGAAGCTTCAAAGAATGAAGAGAGGAAATGCTTGTAAGAACGATTATAAATTCTACTTTCTGAGGCCTCTTTTTGTATATAGTGAAGCTACAAGGGACATAGACTGGAAAGGAGGAGAAAAGCGAGACCTTCAAATTCAGCTTATCTCATCTGAGTTTGGAACTAAGTGTCCCAGCCTGTCAGTCCTGAAGTGAGCTATCCCTGCTGTCTCCCTGCTTGTTTGCCACCTTTTGGTCCACCCAGTTAGTAGTCTGTCAATTTGGGAGCTTAAGCAATGTGGTTTTAATTAAATTGTCATACTTTTACCAGATGTCTTAGGTTGCTAGTGTACCCACAGGAGAGCCATCCTTGTTGACCCAGCACAGGGAGTTCAAGTGTGGAGCTCGAGCATCCCTCCCGCCTGCTCATCGCAGGTCAGCGAGACCTCTTTTATGGGAACAGGGCGTTGCTGACCTGCCTCATCCCACACACGGGCTCCTCGCCAGCTGAGAGCTGCTGGGCTGTGTAGGAAGCACCCACAGGTCATGTTTGGGATTTGCTGTTCGGCCCTGTGTCCACCTTGTGCCCACTGTCTCCCTCAGCTGTGTCCTGGAGCAGAAAAGGTGCCCTTAGTACCTGTCTGAAGACTGCTTGGAAGAGCTGCTTCCCTGCTTCTGTGCCAGGTGTTTGTAGACTCACAGTACCCAGGCCCTGCTGGCCTCCATGACATGGGCAACCTCCCTTCCAGCAGAAAATACAGTAAAAGAAAAGCTGCCAGGGAAGGGGTCCTGGGAAGTGAAAGTTAAAAGTACTTGGAATGACCCCTGCAGCCTCTCACCGTTGAATCTGTCCTGTGGGTATTGGGGTGGAGGGCCACCACAGTTCTTAAGAGGCATTGTGACCTGCTCAGACTTGGATTTCTAAAAGTGGATAGGACAGAGGGTTTGGGAAGAGGAGAGGACTCTGTGCCTGAGAAGCAGTGGCAATGGTTGTCTGAAGTAGTCTGGAGGAGGGGGAATTAGCTGGACACATAGCTGGGAGAATCAGAGAGGGCAGCCTCAGTGGGTAGGGGCTGCTGTCCCCCATGGATGAACACAGAGACAGGCAGATGGCTGTTCCACTGTGGATGCTTGCAGGCTCCTCAGACTTCAGGGAGAAAAATCTTGATGCTGGAGGAGGAGCTAGACTTAGGAGAGGGGGGTGTGAACGTTGCTGAGAGTGAGCAAACAAGCCTGAAGGCATGCTGTAAAACAGTTGTTTGGGTTTTTTTTCAAACTTCTTTAAGTAGCAGAACCTTCCATAACTTGAAGAGGATGGAAACAGGCAATCCTGTGGCAGATGAAAGCTAGTGTGGGAGGTCCAGAGCCACTGGATCAAAGACCTGGTGGGTGCTGGCAGAACTCCAGAGAAAACAGACCACTGCGAGACAGGGAGGAGCCACGGACACAGTCAGGGGAGGCATCTGGGAGTTTTGCAGACGTGCATGTTTATGTTTGGGATGGGGTCTTAGTGTGCTGCCTCAGTCTCCCAAGAAACTGGGATTATAGGTGTCTGTGTGCCTAGCTAAGGGCATTCTGGCAGTATCTGTCAAAAATTATATAAAATCTTTAATCCAGATTTCTCCTGGTATGGCATCTTTCCAGAATACTTGCACAGTTATGTAAAGATGCAGGTACACAATGTCCATTGTCATTTTGATGAGTTGCAAACATTACAGATAATCATTTGTAAATAATTTCACAATGTAATGAAATATATATTAATGTGGAAAGACAGGAATGAGAGCCACATTTGATATGCTTCTGTCAGAATAACAAAAGTATACATAGGGTTGTCTGTAATTGCACATTTTGAAATGATCTACAACAGTTTATATCATATGCTAACACAGGTGTCTCTGAGACTTGGAACTAACAAGACTTCACTTTTTAAACATATTTATCACTTTGAATTTCTTCCCTTCAGCATCTACTAAATAAGAGAAAAATTGCTCTGGGGAAAGTGAAAGCCACTGGAGTCAGTGGTGGAGGAGAAGCTGTGAACAGAGGAGACTGAGGGGCTAGTCCAAGGTGGTCAGCAGGGACAGAGTGCATGCTTCTGAGGCGGATGGACAGTTGATGGAGAAAAATAGAGGCCCCCAGATCAGGTTACCAGAGATGAGGGGCGTGACTGGCTTGCTGGCCCATGCCTTCCCTTGCTTTTGCATTGCTGGAGGACACACTGCCCATTGTTGCCAGTTTGCTTCTGTGCAAAAAAGAAATTGGGAAAAATCAGGGCATGTTCTTAGGTGCACCCATCTTTCCTAGGCTTTATCCAAGAGCCTGGGACACATGTCCAAGTGCCTATGCTAGCTGCTAGGAGGATGCTCTGCTCTTCCTGCCCCCGTGGCTATAGTATTTCTGCCCACTCTTTAAGAAAGCACAGTAGAAGGGGCCACGATGCTCTGACTTTGTCCTTGTTTGTATGATTTCCATCGATCCTGACCTAGTCTCGCTCTTTCCCTTCTAAAGTTGGATGGTGACTAACACTGAGCACAAAGGCAGGCCCATTTAGAGCTTTCTGCTTTTATTCCCTCACTGTCAAGTCTGACCCTGTTCTTTAGGCCTGGGGATTTCACTGTTTTACAGTCATCCTGGCATAACAGGTTCCCTCTTGGTTCGAGCAGGTTCCTGAATAGATGCTTCACCCCAGACTTCTGTGCTCTTTACCACTACCAGCTAGGGCAGGTGAATGGCCCACTGCAGAGGTCTGCAGCCCAGCTCTCCTCCCTATGGGTTCTGTTTCTTGTCTGAAGGCTATCTCCTTTCCTCAAAGTTCACCCTGTAAAGAATGGGTATCTGGAATTTGGAGAGTTTCAGAAGTGAGTATCTGAAACATGGCCCACCTGTTCTTTCTGAATTAGAATTCTTTGGGGCTGGGTTATGTTTACTTCAAGAATTATTATTACTATAAACCTCCTTCCCCGTTTTAATTTTATGAGTTTTTTGTTTGTTTTTATTATTTGTTTTCTACACTTGTGATGTAAACCAGTTTTGTTAAAAGCGTACTTTAAATTCTGACAGCAGATCAGTGACGGTCCTCAATCGCACACTGAGCAGGAATTGGTCCAGAGCTCCTCTGCTTCCTGCCTCGGGGCAGTGCCTTCCTTCCTTCCTGGGGTTTGGGCTCTTTAGCTTTAGTTTGATAGCAGGCGTGGGGAATCTGCCATGCCAGGGCTGTGAGAGGTCAGGGATGACCTACCTGCCTTCAAAATGACCTCAGTCCAGAGGAAGGTGTCTGCAGAGCTGTGCCAGAGGAGAGCCTGTGTCTGCTGAGCATGTTCCAGTAGCGTATAGCTGGTTTAAAGTGCTTAACTAGCTTTATGGGAGTTCATCTTTATGTTAACAGGCCTAAGCAAGCGCCACAGCTCAGTGAAATGAAGGCCCTGCTAACTGGCAAAGCCTCCTGGTTGGCCTACAGATGGCTCAGGTCAGGTGAAATGAGTGTTTCAACAAGTTTGTTTTTCTTTGGTTTTGGAAGGGTCACCTGATGATTGGTAATGGTGATTTGTTTAGCACAGCTGAGCCTTGCTTTCCAAGCATTCATTCTTTTGGCAGGTGGTGTTTTGGAAATGTTATTGGGTTTGTGTATGTGGTGTGTGCACACGTGTGAGTGGTGGGGGAGGCGGAGGCGGGCACTTGTGGTGCCTAGCTTTATCACTCTTCCCTGTGTTCCCTTGCACAGAACCCGAGACTTGCTGTTTCAGCTTCTGAGGTCTGCCTGTTTGTACACCCCCATCTCACCCAAGCCTGAGCTGGGTTTATAGGCGTGTGTGCCCCTGCTTTTACACGGGTGGTGGAGCTCCAAACTCAGGATGTCATACTTGTGCAAGTGTTCTTGATCCACAGGTGTTTGAGCGTAGTGTCCTATGTGTAGAGCTAGGTTGGTCCCTGCCATCACAGAGAATTTAAGTATCTGACTTGTCAAGTGTGCTAGTCGGGAGTGTTTTTATGAGCTTAAAGCTAAAGAACAAAGCAAATAAAAGATCAATTCCTGTCTTCTGAGGAAGGCAACCTAGTCAGGGGACAGACATATCTAACAACATTCTAGAAGGTATCAGAGGGTGTAGAACAAGGAAGTCATTGTGGAGATGAGCTACACATGCTAATAACTGACTGCCTTCTACTCCCCCTGTCACCCAGCATGGACAAGGACAGCCCAGATCTCCACCAGGACCTGAACGCCCTCAAAACAAAGTTCCAGGAGATGCGGAAGCTCATAGGCACCATGCCTGGCATCCACGTGAGCCCTGAGCAGCAGCAGCAGCAGCTGCACAGCCTCCGAGAGCAAGTCAGGACCAAGAATGAGCTTCTGCAGAAGTACAAGAGCCTTTGCATGTTTGAGATCCCCAAGGAGTAGGGCCAGCTTCTGGGAAAGCTGCCAACAGACTGAAAGCTTCACACCTGTGCTGTCCAGCTCCTTGGGAGCCCAGCTCTAAACTGAGGCCACATGTGGCTGGTGTGGGGCCTCAGTGGCTGTACTCAGCCTTGACTATCTGTGCCCTGGACCCCATCAGCAGATCTACAGGGCACAGAGGGAGAGGGAGTAGCTGTTTCCTTCTTTCCCTCAGCTCCTCCCACTCCTGATAGCATCAGCACAGTATCAGGTACATACTGTTCCCATTAACAGCAGTTTCATGTAGCATTTGCATAGAATTCATGGGGTAAATTAGGCCTGCACTCAGATGGCATGGATTTATTATAATTAAAGAAGGCTGTGAGAATATGAACATTGTTTTGAAAGGCCAGAGGGTGGGTGGCTTCTCCTTGAAAACAGTTCACTTCCTTTTTTGTTTGAACTACTGAATGAAACTATATCTCTGGGGGCGTCAGCCCAGAGCTCTGCGAACCAGCCACCAACTCCAGCCTCCTGCTCCTTAGCCTTATCTCCCTTTTATCTCCATCACTTCTGGCAGTGCTCAGAATAGCACAACACTGCTTGCCTGGGGCCCTTTGTCCTTCCCACGCTGGCTCAAAGAGGCTGTTAAGCAAGTGGCTCTACCCTGATTCATATGCCTTGGCTTACCTCGTCATCTCCCCTCTAGCCGAGGAGTCAGTCACATTTGCCGCCCTGCACATGGTCCCTGTACATTTCTGGTTTGGAGCAGAGTAGCTGGCAGAAGCAATTAGGGCAGTTTCTCAGCCAGGGGTATGTATGGCTTTAAGGGTATGGGGAGCTAAGTCTGGAGGTGCCATAGCTGTCTGTGTTCTACTTGTTGAGTGTGCCCAGTGAGTCCCAGGTAGAACACTGTGTTCTCTGTCTCCCAGGCACTGTTACACTGAGGGCACCACGGCTCTTTCCTTCTCTCAGGAGGAAGGCGAGAAGTACCCAGTATTGTTTGGATCTTGAAATGGGCACAACCTGGGCTGACCAGCTTAGGACTTAGCAGGTGCCTGCCAACTGGCTTTGTTGGCAGGAGCGCTGGCTGGGGATGTGTTTAGCAAGCGTTCTGGTGCATTGTCTATCCAGGATGCTTCACACTGGGACCTGGAATGTGTGAAAGAGGGTTCTGACTTCCAGTGGTTTGGGCAGAAAAGTGGGCTGTTTGAGTAGAGGGTGCCAATTAAGCCACCTCTGCCTTAGGACTGTTATTTAACTGAATCAGTTACTTTCTGCAAAGTTGAAGCTGTGGCTGGGCCAGTTTTAAGGCTCTGACCGGTCCTGTAAGCGCAGAGCACATGGAATTCGGGAGCTTCAGATCTTCCTGATAGGGAAGAAAGAAGAAAGAAGGCTTCCTCAAAGGGCTGGAGGCTTGGAGGCTTCTCTGTTCCAGTGTGTTGACCTGTCACATTTTCAAATTCATAATTAAAAGTATGTTCTGCTCTCAGGACACATGATTTCCCTGTTGTCTCTGTCTCTCTCAGTGCTAGGAGTCAGACCCTGGAATTGCAGGTCTTTATAATGAAGCATTAGAATGGTATGTTGAGTAGGTGGTGCGGAGGAAAATGTTCACTGTGCTCCTCCTTCCACCCAGCATGTGCATCTGTTAAACTAGCACAGCAGCCTACATGTCTCCTGCAGGGAACCCTGGGAGCCCAGCCATTCATTGTTGAAAAGTGAGGGCCTTTCTGAGATTTGAGGAGGTGCAGTTCCTTGGAAATGGTCCTTCCAAAGCAGAGTTGACAAGACCTCACTCCCCCCAGGATAATTTTGAACATCCCTTGAAGGTCAAGAGCCTCTTGAAAAGCCAAGTATTGCCTCAGTGGCTATAGCAGTTGTGCTGACTCCTTAGAGTCCATGTTGACCCCTGCACAGAGTGCCTCTGTTTGTCAGCTGCAGAATTGGAGGCTTGGAAGGTGACACTTGCCCTAAGTTGACAGGAGTGGCAAGAAGATCTGGGTCAAATATTATGAGCCCTTAGCCATAGAAAGAATGGAAAGTGCAGAGGAGATGGGCCCCACCTGCTTGAGTGCTTCTGGGACCTGCGCTACAGGCTTTCTACTTTCCCTGTCTATGTCCTGGGGCAACCCTGGGACAAGGGATAAACATCCAGGGTAGCCATCTTCCACACACACCTCTCCAGCTCGCCTCCTTAATTGTGGTAATCAGAGTCAGAGTTTCAAGTGTGACAGCTTCCTGTCGCTGGCCATGATTAACAGATGGGCTGTGTGGAGGAGAGTATGACTAGTCTCCAGAACAAGGCTCCCTGTTACTGGCCAGGCTAGGCAGCGGGTAGACAGAAAGCCAGAAGTTAGCATGCTAACTTGGAAGTGGGAGACCATTTTCTGAAAGCCAGGTCCCTCTCCAGTTCTTGACCACTGACACTGAGGCAGGAAGCCTAAAAGCAAAGTACCATTTTCCATTTTAAAATTATTTTATTTTAAATTAAAAAAAAATAATAAAGACCTCACACAATAGAAATGTAGAGATTTTGTTCATGTCACATTGACACTGGAACTATTAAAGTGCAAGTTACGTGTTTTGTTTTTCTTTTGGGTAATTGCACACACACATGTAAACAAGTCCCTTGGCTATGATTGAACCCCCACCTCGAACCAAAGTTTCCAGTTTTCTGAGGACAGAGGTGGCTGACAGCGGTCATGGCAACACCAATCACAGACAAGATAATGCCCTGTTAGTCCTGGCCCTGACACAAGCAGGACAGTTACTTGAAGTCTCACAGGCTGATGAACTTCTCACATTCTCTCAAATCAGAGAAAAATGACAAGTACCCCTCTGCTGAGTCCTGGCATCCCAGAATCAGAGGCAAAAGTCCCAGTCTTAGCTAGTTCTCTTTCCTTTCACAGCAGATGACTGTCCCTTACTGGCTTGGCAGCGTCTCCCTGTGCACAGGGCTGGGTCTCAGGGAGGGAGGGAGGGAGAGAAGGAGGAGGCCAACTGGAGCTCCTGTGGCACAGAATGCGCAGGCTAGCCTGGGAATCCGATTTGACTTTTGAACAAAAAGGGTCCTCAGGTTGTGTAGCTGACCCTGGGGGCTCCTAACTGATGACACAGCGCTCTTTGTCCTTAGCCTGGCTGCCAACACTGGTTTTTTCACGAATGTACATGAGGTCGCTGTGCACGCTGGGTCTGCGAGCAAAGGGCGCCAAGATGCCAAAGGCATCCCCATGGTCGCCCCCGCCTCCGCTGCCCGCACGCAGTAGCTTCTTGTTCCTCAGCGCCTTTTTGTGCAGTACGTCGCAATACTGCACAGACACCTTGCGGTGCAAGTCGGGGCTCATCTCGCTAGGCAGCTTGGCCATGGCAAAGAGCGCACGGAACATCTGGTCTAGGCTACTGTTCTTCTTGGCCGAAATCTCGAAGTAGGCACAACGCTGAGGGTCGTCACCCACCAGCTGTTCAATCTCCCGCTGCTCTACTTCGCGGTAGAAGTCCCTGTCACCTTTGTTACCGCAAATGACCAGCGGGACGTCCACATTCTCTTTGGTTTTGTTCTTGAGACAGGACTTGGTGTCTAGGATCTGCTGTTTGAGCCTTTGCACCTCTTCAAATGAGTCGCGGTTGTCTAAGCTGAACACCAGAATGAAAACGTCTCCTACAGAGGAACGAGAGGGAAAGGTGAGGGCAACTGCCAGGCACCGAGGCGCGCCCCCAGGCACGACACACCAGCCCCATCCGCTCCCCGCAAGACTCCGGCCCCATGGTCCCCAACTCACCTGTGAGGATAGAGAGGCGCCGCATGGCGGGAAACGGATGATTGCCGGATGTGTCCAGTATGTCTAACTGGTAGACTTCACCGCGGATCGAGTAAAACTTTCGGTGGAAGTCCTCGATGGTAGGGGTGTAAGCGTCCTCGAAGCGGCCCGTGAGGAAGCGCGACACGATGGCCGTCTTGCCCACTTTGGATGAGCCGAGGATGACCATCCTGTAGCAGTTCTTGGCCGGGATACTCAGTTCAGAGTCGCTCGGGCACATCTTCTTGATCATCGCGGCCAGTTTCATTGGGCAGAGGGGCCCTGGGGGCGGATGCGTGGCCGAGAGAAGGTAGAGGGCTGCAGAGGACTCCGGAGTGGCGGAAGAGCTTGGCCTCGGGACGCGAGAGCTGATCTGGGCTCTTGGGTACAGACTCTGGCGTTCTGCGCCCCACACCGCTCTTATATGCAGCTGGCTGAAGCCCCGGCTGGCACCTCCCATGCAAGGTGCGTCACGTCCCGCCCCCGGACGCTCCCGGCTCCTCCTAGAAGCAGCGACCTCCGCCTTGGAGCCTGAGGCTCAGCTCCAGACCTACGTGCGCTGAAAGGAAAACAAATCCAAACTACCGCCTCGCTTCCCACTGCTTTGGCCACAGAGGTCCTGGGATCCCCATTCTCTCAACACTAGTGCACAGACGCTCACTTTTCCTGAGCCTCAGTTACCCCAAAAATGTGACCTGGTGATAGCAACAGGTTTGCTGGCCATTTGCTCCAGCGCCGTTCCCGTAGCCGCCCCCCGCCCCCCAACCCCCTGCCCGTGGTGCTCTTCTGGGCTCAGTGTCCCGTGTTTGTGGGTTTCCTAAGTTACAGTCCGCGCTTTGCACTTTCGCCACCAGAGGGAAGCAGGGAGCCCCACGGACACACTGGGATTCTTAAGGTTGTGGCCACTCTAGAGAGAGGCAGGAGGCTGGCTGGGGAGCCAGACTAGGGGCTTTGTCATGGACTTCCATTCCTGTGCTCTATTCTCCCAACTAGAGATAATCTGGTCGGTGGGGACCTCGGTAAAGGAGAGTCTGTCCTTGACTTCATACTTAGAGACAAGCCCTTTAAAAAAAAAAAAAAAAAGAAAGAAAGAAAAGAAAAACAGGCCAGCGTCCCCTACAGTCTCCTATAGCTTTCTGGACTTTTCCCTCTCGTGGGCCAATGATCGTCATTTTGCATTGAGGGAGCAGACGGAGACCAATGATCTCAGAGGAGACCTGGGAGCACAACCTCTCTGTAGTTCAGTTTCCCTTTCTGGAGGATGACACCGGTTCCTTAATTGTGAAAGAATAAGTGCAAACACTTTCCAAGACCAGGGCCTGGTAGGAACAATAAAAGTATCGTATCAGGGAGGCTACCCAAGGGAGGAAGCCAGTAGCAGGTTGATCAGTAACCAGGCTGAGCAATGCTGGAGGAGAAATAGGTCTGCTGCTTGAAACTGATGACAGTCTATCTTTGCTTTTATTCTGCTTTGACCTTGTCTGATTTAGGAGAGGCCCAGAGACACACCGGCTGACACCATTCAGGCAGTCTTGGTGTCCCACAGGCAGGGCTAAGATTATTCCCACCTATGGAGATGCTTGTGCTGTGTTCCCAAGGTTTCATCCCTTCCTTGTGACCCAGGATCTTAAAAGAAACCCAGTCTCTAGATCAGCAGTAGGCATCCTGCCTGGGGCCCACAAGACCTAGGTGTGTTGATTTGGTGGTCCCTGTGCTAAGTGATAATGCCCTCCCTGGAGACAGCACTGGAGACAGAGAAGCAGCACTCTGTATTTAACGGATGAGGGACGAAACCACTGGGAAGCACGATGCTAGCCTAGTAAGTAGGCCACCTGGCTCTCAGTTGTCCTTTCCTCCCCTCTGCCTGTGCCCCACAACAGCACCCACTACAGAGGCTGCTGCTGTTGTCTGGCCCGTTTCAATCTAGTGAGAAATCCATATTTACTGGCCTCCCCCCTGCTTCTACATCCATATCAATTGAGTAACCGGGACTCATCAACTCGATCTAGGACAGGCCAGTTGGGGTGAGTCCTTTACCACTCTTGCTTCTTGCCCTTGTTGCTGCTTCCCTCCCTTCTCCATCTGGGGTATCTGCCCTCATCTGTGAGGAGGACCTGAGCCGGCCAAACACAGAGCTGCTGTGTTCAGTAAGAAGCATAGAGCGATCACTGCAGGAAGAGTCCTCTTAGCGGGGTATGCAATGGCTGCCCACCCCAGACTGAGTCCCTATTCTTCTGGCTCTGGAAGGCATTGTGTGGAAGGCTGGGGCTCTGACTCAGGCTGGGCAGAGCCAATGTCACCATTTCCAGTCCAGGGAGATCCAAAGAATAATAGAGGGACGGACAGCAGGATCCAAGGTATGGCCCGGCTCTACCCACAGACACCCAGGTGGCCAAGGCACAGCTTAGATTTTGGCTTTCTCTACTTCCACGGTCAGTGTCATGGCTGGGTCTGACATCACACCTCAGTCCCTTCTAGATACAAGGTGACTGACTGGCAGAACTGGTGGTTTCCTGACTCCCTCGAGGTTCATTTACCCAGCTCCACACACTGTGAGGTGGACTCTCTCCTCCAGGCATCACAGCCGTCTCCAGTCGCATGAACACTGCGGGGTCTGGAAGACAGGCAGTACAGTCCCACACTATCCCAACTACCATCGTGCCCCACAGGACACTGCCCCACACGGGACAGCATGTACAGCCCTTTCCCAGAAACTCTGGAAGCCACCATGGAGCTTTCTTACCACTCAGGCTTGTCACAATGCTGTGCTTCCTGCTCAGAACTCTTACCACCTGATCAAATGCAGAGGGGAGCCCAGCAGAAGACAAGGGTCTGTGAGCCGGAAATGCCAGCCACAGCCCCATCCAGAGGCAAAGAGGATTCAGAAGGTTCTTTGAAGTTGGGTCACAGAGAAGGGTACCAGGTACCACCATGTTACCCACAGGGGCCAAGCCCACTCCTGCCAGCAAGAGCCCACAGCTTATCTGTGCTCCACTTCCTGTGTGGTCCCATCCCAGTCATCAGATCTGGTGGTGGGGAAGCTTCCCAGTACATGGTGGAATCCAATCAGAGAGGCCCTGGACAAGACAGCTTTAGTGGCTTCCCAGGCTCTGAATGAGACAGATTCCAGAAACAAAGCAAGAACCTTGAGCAGCTCCTGGTGGCAAGGAAGGCATGTCTGAATGGTGTCACTGATGGGGAGTACTGGGAAGGAACCCACACTGGCCTCTCTTCTCTAGTGCTCCTCACCCTTGGAGTGGCAGAGGCAGGAGCCAGGAACTGTTACACACCTGGGCCTAGTGCTGTCAATCTCTCATATGCCACCAGCATCCATCACCTGTCTCTGCTATCAAAGCAGAAAGACCCCAGCCATGAAAGAGCAGTGGGGTACACAGTATCCCTTCTCCCCAACCCCATGAGCTAAGTCCTACTAGCTGGCTTGCAGAGGCAAGTTAGCTCCTGTTTCCCCCAACCTTCCTACGCACCCCCACATCAGCCTTCAGGGATCCTTTGGAGGCCAAATCAGAATAAGTGATGTTAGGCCGAGGGCCAAGCAGTGGGAAAGAGACACCGGAACTTCCCACCCCACCAATGAGAGTCTGTCTTCAAGGGCAGTTCATTTGGGCTGGACTGGCTTCACTGGCCTAGGGCTAGGTGAAACAAGAGTGCCTTAGCCCAGCATCTTACAAGTGTCAAGAAGGAGCTCATGGTCCCTACCCCATAGCTCGGTCCTTTAGAGTTGTCTCACTGCTGGGCCTTGGCATACGCCATTCCTGGTGGATTAAAAGTCCTAGAATAACTGACCTTCAGTTTGTTTTCTTTTGCTTGTTGCTCTCAACATCAATGCCATATTGTCAGACAAGTGCCATCAGACCACATACCTCAGTGAAAGACCAGGTTCAATGCCACTGCCATGAGAAAACAAACAAACAAACAAACAAACAAACAAACAGAAAAACCGTGTCTGACTATATAGATTCCGTCTCAGAAAAGGAAGCTGCTCACCAAAAGAGGAATGTGAAGTGATGGAGACGTCATAAATAACTGTTGAGGTCACATTCCTAAATGTATACCCCAAAGCAATGGAAAGATGTATACACAAGTGTTCACAATGGTGTGTTAGTCACAATAGTCTTGAAGTGAAAACCACCCAGTGTTCACCCACTGAATAGATAAACAAGATACCATCTACCTACAGTGGGGTGTACTGCTTACAGTTCAGCAGTAAGAAGGAAACGGCTCCTCTATGGCTTGAGTACCCCAGCGAAGCACCCACTGAATCTGGAGCCCCCTGGAAACTGTCAGAGAACAAACTTAGTCCCTGTGGAGTCTAGTCTGGTAGTGGGAGTGAGCATGGTCAAGCCAGGGCGCAGGGTAGGACTGAAGTCTGGTGGGACTAGGGCTTCATTAGAAGAGCAGCAGAGAGGTGAGCCAGGATGTGG